>NW_026844352.1:39586881-39795009 GCF_029955315.1 Cylas formicarius | reverse complement strand
ATATATATATATATATATATATATATATATATATATATATATATATATATATATATATATATATATATATATATATATATATATATATATATATATATATATATATATATATATATATATATATGTATATGTATATATATATATATATATATATATATATATATATATATATATATATATATATATATATATATATATATATATATATATATATATATATATATATATATATATATATATATATATATATATATATATATATATATATATATATATATATATATATATATATATATATATTGGAAGCCATCGAGATTAACAAAATGAGACATTCAACGATCAATTAGATTTAAATACCTCTCCATTATTAAACTTAAATTCTCACAACAACATTAATTAAGGTTTTATTGTCATTTTTCGGTATATATTGTAGCAGGTAGTTTGTAAATATTACATTTGATAAAGACACGGTGTTGTCGAAACAATTCTCAAGTGACTATATATATATATGTAATTTCGTGAAAATCTCAGCTTTTAGTTCTTATTTATTTCATTACGATTCGGATTACCGACAGGATCGATTTCGCGCTGGTAATTTAGTTTTCCGGGTTTCTCGCTATCGCAATAAGCATAGCGTCCGATCGTTTCTTATAATTAACTCAACTCCCCGGCAAATTGGCTGCGACGCCCTCTAGAGAGACGATTTGTATGTTGTTTGCTGACGTTTGAGATTGATCGTCTGAAGAAAATTACGTTCTAACAGTTCGATATTGCTATTTGATGATTCTTAGGAGCAGCAAAATACAAGCTAAACACACTAATATAACGATAAACCAATGTTTGACGTGATATAAGTTTTTTTAGTCATAAATACACATAGCGTTATGTGTTGGTCAATTGACTACTTCCTAATTAACTATTCAAATTCGATCAGAATATCTACAATTCCATCATTATATATTTTACAATAAATTGTTTTAATAATTTATAATTATTATTGTACTCTCAGAAAAAATCACATTGTAATAAATCAACTCTTTTCCACCATTACACCAATCGAAGTACAACATTTTCGGCACTCTTGAAAGCATGTTGACATTGATTTGTTTATAAATTATCAGTTTGGTCACTTTAAAACATCGACGACTTTCTTTTTCCCTGTATTTAATGTGTTGCGTATTTGTTTTAAACGGAATCATGTTCAAAACAAGTTATTGCTTGCTTATGGTAAACGGATGTTGATGTCTTATAATAATAAAAATCTTGTATTTGAAGTGCCTCAACGTTTTATTAAAAAGCATTTATTTATTTATCAAAATTGATGTTTTAAGTAGAAAACTTTTGTAATGACATTAAAACTGTTGACATTAGCTACCAATAATTGAAATATTATATGGTTATCATGATTATTAGAATATATTAATCACAGCTATTTAAAATGCTTATAAACTACTACACTTTTACTTACTGTTTACTCTGAAAATGGGAGGATTTATTTCTCCTTGATTTCTATCAGTCTCTTTAAGGTTGTTAATAGTATATAATGCAACAAGTGCGGTAAACGGCATTTGACTCACAAGTTTATTTGACACGAGCGGAGCGAGTGTTTAATAAACGAGTGAGTTAAAAAGTTTACCGAACGTGTTGCATACTATACTTTTTCTACGACCGTTAGTTTTAGGGTACATTTTCGCAAAACAACACGGAATATATTCACTGGCATGACTGTCAGAATTGACAAACGTCAAAATTCAAAGCGTGGGAAATATCTCCGAAACGCAACTGACGTGGTAAAGCGTCGCTTCCCGCGCTCTAGATCGGTGCGTAATTACATATTTTACAGACGGGAGTAGAAAAAATTTTTTCAAGTTCTCAAATCTTTGAATTCGAAATGTTAGCAGAGAAACAACGAAATAACATTAATTTTTCGTAAAATACGATAATTTAGACGAAGATCATCAGTAACATGATACTCACTAGACGGTTTGAACCTTGTCGAGTCCCACCCGCATTTCTCCCGATTATACAGCAACCATTTGCACGTTTTCCAAGGCCCGAAGTAGCCTTTCTCTGAATCGGAACCATCTGGAAATATAATAAATATTTATAAAATTTAAAGTAACTACTTGGAGAGGAAATTCAAAAAACCACCCATGCTGACAACTAGGGGAGTGAAACGTTATGAAATATGGCAAAAAGCTCGGCCTCAATAATCAAAGCCCGGAGAATAATTCATGCTTAAAGCCTGCCATGCACTACGAGGCATGTCCGGCAAATTAAAATCAAATTAATTCAACATGGATTCTATTCTATCCGAAAAAATCCAAGTATTTTTTGCAGGACATTAGAAGATTCTGCAGGAATTATAAAGTCACAGGTCCAAACGATCTTAAAAAAAGAAACACACACAAATTCAAGCGATTTCACTTTCATCTGGGGCAAGATGTTTTATCATTGAATTTTTGAATATTTTCATATACATTGGATACTCGTTATACCTTCCATTAACGACGTTAAAAAACGAACACCCGGTACGTTTATAAAAAATGTCGAAACCTTAAATCAAAGTCGAACGGATCGAAGTGAACATTTCGATCTCTGAGGGGAAAACAAAACGCGGCTGCCCACGAAACTTTTCCAATTACCTGTGTGTTGCCGAAACGAAGTGTGGGCAACAGCGTCGACGAGTCATTACGTCAATCGACCTTTTAACACTCGCTAATTGGTTTTAACCGGCTACCGAAAGTTCGGTTTGCCTCTGACGGAAAAGGGCACCGCGATAACACTTAAAATAATAGTAACAATAATAAGTTCCAATTCGGACATTAAAAATTTCGGCCGCCAGGGGGCGTAATGAATGCTAAACGCGATTTTCTGCAAAAATTTCTTATATTAATGACACTTAGAGCGGACGCTGTTTTAAAGCTGAGAAAACCATCCATCCTAAAACCAATGCGAGAAGCAAATTCGAACTATATAATGACCGATATCTCCTTACAGCAACGTTAAAGGAAAATATACAAGGAAATATGAAACAAACATGTGAACTAGGGAATATAAACTGAGAAACGCGGATACAGCTATGAAATGTAAACAAAGGGCTGTCAAAAGAGTTAGAATAATAAATTAAAACACAGAAAAAGCTATGGAAGCAGTACATAAAAAATAGTAGAAAAGAACAATATGAGAGACACAAGGTAAAAAGAAAACAAAGGAAAGAGAGAATCGTAAGCGTAATGGAAGAAAATAAATCGAGAAATGAGAAATTATTCCTTGAAGTACTAAAATCCTTTGGAACAGAGACAAGATATGACGAGTTGCAAATTAAACACAAAAAAGAACTTGAAAAAATTGTTGGGTGGAAGTGAAGAACAATTGGAAGACAAAATAGAAGTAATTTATGAACTAATCAAAACTAATATTTTTATTTTTAATTTTCAATGAATGTTATGGGCGTATAATTTAAAAAACAAAACGATATTTAACGAAATAAACATAATTGGACATTCTGAATAAACAATAATTTAGATACATAATACCAAATCCCTTAAATCTGTGAATTTAGTTTTTACTAATCAAAGCTAATAATTTTCATTTCTAATTTTAAATAAAAGAAGATTCACATTATACGGATTAAATGGAAACGATATTTAACAAAGGTAAAAGGTATTTGTTTTATCTTGAAAATGTTTTGCGTCCCCTAGATCAATAAATAAGCAAAATAAATTCTCTCCTTTTATTCTGTTAGAATTTTTTTCAACGTTTTAAGAGCAAAAAGTTTTGCACATTGAAAATCATCGAATCTGTTCTGAGAATGTACAGCAAAAAAGTGGAGTATTAGAGTCCTACAATTTTACAAATCGCCCTGTATATTTTAAAATAATTTTAAATTGTTTATTTTATTTTTTATTATTATTTATTTTATAACTTTTTATTTAACATTTTTCTCAAAAGCAAATAATAAACGACTGACAAACTATTTGGACACAATGTATAAACAATAATTTAGATACATAATAGCAAACCCGTCTAATAAAATTAAATAAAGAGGAATCACATTATAAGTGTATAATTTTAAAATGGAAACGAAATTTAACAAAGGTAAAAGGTATTTCTTTTCTTTTGACAATGTTTTGCATTCCCTAGATCGATAACCAAGCAAAATAAATTCTCTCATTTCCTCACATTGAAAATCATCGAATCTGTTCTGAGTTTGTACAGCAAAGAGAGTCCCACCAGTTTTTTTTATTATTATTTATTTTATTTATTTCTTAACATTGTTTATTTAACATTTTTCTCAAAAATAAATAACTATGACAAATTATTTGGACATTCTGTATAAACGATAATTTAGATACATAATAGCAAACCCCTGAAATATGTGAAATTAGTTTTTACTCGCTAATAATTTTCATTTCTAGTTTTATATAAAAGAAGATTCACATTATAAGTGTATTATTTTAAAAAGAAAAGGATATTTAATAAGGGAAAAAGATATTTTTTTTAATCTTCACAGTGTGTGCTAGGTCTATAACTGTGCAAAATAAATTCTCTCATTTTTTTCCAACGTTTTATCCCACATATTTATGAATCGCACTGTATATTTTAAAATAATTTTCTTTTAGTCTCATCTATAGATTTTGCATTTAACAGTTTTCTCCAAACCAAATAATACATTATTTTGACAAACTATTTGGTCACCCTGTATAAACAAAGATTTAGATACATAATAACAAACGATCTACAGTTCCACATACTTATGAATCGGCCTTTTTAAATTGTTTCTTTTGGTCTGATCCATAACTTTTGTATTCAACATTCTTCTGCGTCAGGAACAACAGAACTTTTCCAGAAATCCGAAAGTATATATAAATGTTTTCGGAAACCGAATATCCTGGATTTAATAACTCGGCTCGTATGTCCAATTTGAAACTTTAAACTTACTGGCAGTGCGAAATTTCACCCCCGGCGACCGATATTTCACTTGCTTTCGGGATGCGAAAGAAAAACGAATAAGTCACCCCTTATGATCACATCTTTACCGATCCCGATCGCCCATTTGGTTACCACTTGGGTTTCTGTTGGATTAGTTATCGTGCTAACTGGTCAAACAATTTTTGGTTAGGAATAATTATTTTGCCATAACGGGTTGCCGAAAAGTACCGAAAAGCTTAAATGTCTCCAATACAATGTTCCTCAAAACCTAAAAAACTTGGCAAATGAGTAAGATCACGTCAAGTGGACCCCCCATTTACCACATTTATATTTATTTTTTATAGGTACTTATGATGGAAAATTGACCCCTCAAACGATTTTTTAAAATTTTGATTTTAACAAACTTTTTTTTTATAATTAAAATTTTAAGCGCTTTTAATTAAAAAACGGATTAAAAATCCATATACATATTAATATATTAATTAAGAATATATTAACGAATTAAATAAATTTTTATTTATTTATTGAAGATTTTATCAGAGATAATTTAAAACAATAATACAAAATATTATTATAAAACAACTTTTATTATTACTTATGTTATTTTATCATAATTATTATTAATAAAAATTTTTTAACAATGATACAAGGAATACTATCAATTTTTTTAATTATTTTTACCAAACAGCGTAAATTTTGAAAAAAATTATCAACTTTAAATTTTTAAAACTGTTATGGTCTATATTTATTTTTTCTAGGTAATTTAGTAAATTATAATTTTTAAATTTACTAGTCAACAGCGAAAAAGAAAAACCGCATAATAACAAAATAATTTCAGAAGTCATTCCAGTCTATTCGTGACGTAAGTTTATACGCAAAGCATGAAATAATTATTAAAAATAAAAACAGAAGTGATGTTGAGTTGTGTTTTCTTAGTTAATATTTTAGTATTATAATTTTTAATTGTAATAATAATATTTTCTGTGATTTAAAATGGGCCTAGTGAATTATGAAATTATGTGATTAAAAAATTAATTTTAATTATTATTTAAATGTAATTTTGCCAATAAAAATGATTTTGGTGTTGATGCTGATTGGACTGTTTTCGCTACGTCTCATTTCATTATTACAAATTTATCTATTACGGTTGATTTTTAATACATTTTTTAATTAAAAGTGCTTAAAATTTTAAAAAATCGTTTGAGGGATCAATTTTCCATCATAAGTACTTATAAAAAATATATATATAGATTAAATTTTTATGATCAAGTGGTAAATGGGGGGGTCCACTTGACGCGATCCTACTCAAATACAACATTTTTTACCAAATATTCTTTACACAGTGTATTCACGTCAATAGTGAAGAGAAAACTAAATTTTCCGATTAGGTTTTTATCATTTTCTGGCGTTCGTTAAAGAGATATAATATAATAAACAAGATGGCGTCGAGGGATTTTATTAGATCGTTCATCCTGTATAATCAACAGATAACAATTTGGGGTTACGTTCAGATACAAAACTTCATTATTCCTCGTCACCGACTTTGTTAAGCTATGTGACCTGCCCCTTTCTCTTTAGGATGCGACAATAAATTGTTTCCCTAGTAACCCTACAACCTTGTTACATTCAAAAATGTGAATAATGCCTTTTTAGCTGTTAGTTTTGTTAGAGAGATAGGTTTAGGTTTTTTTTCCTCTAGGTAAACAAAAAAACAGAATGTAGAGTTGGTTTTTTTTTCGAAGTGACGTATAAAACAAAACACTATCAATTTTCTGACATGCAATATTTTTAAAAATGGAACACCCTGTGTATTATACATGTATGTAACACACTTTATATTTTAGCCCACTCACACAAAATGGGAAATATTTATATAATTTCAAAGAGTGCCGTGGATGACTGCAACTACAATAATTATCTACATATTAAAGTAGAACAAAAACACTAAAAATGACAAGCTACACTAAAGTAAAAATTTCCCATACACGTTGCCTCTTAACTGATCGATTGATTCTGAAATCCTTTCCCGAAATTCCACAAAATTCATAACAGTTAGGTGGGGGCTGTTGGCTGGCCAAACCATAGATAGATAGATAGATGATAGATCATTGTTCGTAGCAAGTCATGCAAAGGAAAAAAAAATTAAATATATGCTAACATAAAATTATATATAACGTCTTAATATACTAAATCTAGACATACAATGTATATAGCTTCACAATAAAACCTAACAGGACAACAAATAAAAAATAAATTTATATGCATATAGCACAGAACAATCCTTAAAATACAATTAATGCACAACGCCCCGCAACACGTCATTACCGATGTTTTCTTCAAAAAAATCACCAACGCTATAATAGCCCTTACTTAGAGGAAAACTTTTAATTGTATATTTAAAATGCTTTTCGTTTAAAAGATTGTGGCCATGCGTTATAAAGTTTTATATAAGGAGAGTTTTGTTTTGATTTCTGCAACCTGTGTCTCGGAAGCACGAGATTATTTGCACTCCGGGTGTCATACCTCAAATCAAAACCCCTCGGCAGAGTGTATCTCAAGAACACTTTGAACACATGAAACCGTCATTATTTTATATTTAATAAACAATGGCTTACAGTGTTCGTTAAAATTTGAATTTGTAATTGTAGTGCCTTTTTTTGCATCCTAAATATTTTAATGGCATAAGAGGAGTTACAACACGGTATGGTGGCATAGTTTATACGCGAGTATATATATATATATATATATATATATATATATATATATATATATATATATATATATATATATATATATATATATATATATATATATATATATATATATATATATAGTAAGTAAGTGGACTTCAATACAAAATACAAACTCACCATTCTGCGAAGTTGACGCAAAAGAAAATGAATATTTGAAAGATTTTTACTTAGCGCGCCAATGTGTGCTGACCAATTCAGAGTGTCGTCCAAGGTAACGCCCAGAATCTTGCATCCCTTGCCACATGTTCACCTACTGCTACTAGGCACTAATAAATTCTTCTTTAGCTTCATTAAGTTACAGATTATTTGCCGAAAACCATGCTTTGGCTTTAGATAAAGTATATGTTTCAATATTACTGAGGGTATACTCTCAAATATCATTTATGTATATAATAAAAAGGAGGGGTCCCAGAACGGAGCCCTGCTGTACTCCAAACTCAACACAAGCCAAATCAAACTTATTATTCTCTACGCTTACAAACTCTGGTCCATCTGTTAAATAGGACTTAAAAAGTTTGAGTGGAACACCACGCACTCCATAAAATTTAAGCTTGCTCAAGAGAATCTGATGAGAAAGCATTTGAGAGGTCGCACTGTGAAATCATTAAGTGTTCCCCCTTTCCAGGCCCCCGACCATGTCCTCTACCACCCTCATCAAAGCTCTAGAAGAACTTGTTTCTGAAACCAAACTGGGCAGAGTCAAGTAATTGATTTACCTCACCAAATTTATATAGCTCTCTTCTAACAGGATTTTAAAAACTTTAAAGAAAACAACAATGACCATCTGAGGGTCTCCGTTTTTAAATATTGGCGTTACTTTAGAAATTTCAAAATTACTTGGGAATATTCCTTCAGTAAAACACCAATTTATCCAACTAGTCAAAGGTTCCATCAAAATATCCGCGGTCTCCTTGAGTATTGTTCATTATTGATGAAAAAACTTCTTCGGGGGTTCGTACGAAACAAATAAAAAAAACAATCGGTGCCCTCAAACCCTTTAAAAAACAAGAGCTGCCCAATGTTGAATTTGGAAGATTTTGTATGATTTTATTCGCAATTCCACTAATACTTATAGTTCCCTATCTAACCCCTGGGATATTCCATGTTAAGAAAAATTTTAACTTGCACACATGAGAGGAGGGGCACCGTCTTGCTGCCATATAATCAGCGCTGATAAATCTTCTATATATTGTTCTATTTGGTGCCCTAAGAGTTGCAAATGATTATCTCCAGGTAACTTTTGATGTATAAATATTGGACCCGAAATATGTCCAACTATGACTCCACACCATACATTAATTAATTGGTACCCCTGGGTTTTTATTTAAGTATTTGTCTAGGATTATTTAAAGACCAATATGGTGTATTTTATCTATTATAACCTTTTCTTGTAGTGTTTTTCAAAAAATTATTATTCTCATTATGTCTATATAAAAAATTAAAACAAACTGCATCCTCGTTTGACATTGTTCCGCACTTAGTTTTTGAGTTTTACATATTTTTATTTGTCAGTCAGGGCACTCTTTGAAATCATATAAAAATTTTCTATTTTTGCGGATTTGTCAAAATCATGGGAACCAAAATATAAAAGTGTGTTTCATCATTGTAATCGGAATAAGATATTCTATTAAACACATATAATATATATTATCTACGCAAGCCCAATCTGTAGATCGAGGCGTACCGCAAGGTACAGTCCTTGGCCCTGTTTTATTTATCCTTTTTATCAATGAACTTTCTGCTCACCTGCCTAGTTTGGGTCAGAGTTCGCTGACGACTGTTATCAAACTATCAATACAGAATATTACTCTATGGTATTCCGTTTTGGGGAAATTCAAGTCATGCGACATCTGTTTTCAAATCCCAAAAACCAGTCCTAAGGGGTATTGTTGGAGTGTCGCCGGATAGTTCGTGCAGGCCCGTCTTCCGGGAGTTTAAAATACTGCCTTTAGCGTGTATATTCATATTAGAAGTTTGATTATGGGTTTATAAAAATAAAAATACCTTACAAAAAAAAGGATATCTCCACGACTATAATACACGTAACAAAGACTGTTTCTCTATAAAAAAAAATAGACTATAATTTTCAAAAAAATATTTTATTATTAGAGTCTACAATAGACTGTCCCGAGAGCTAAAGAGCCGCAGTATAGTAACCTTTCTTAAATCCAAACTAAAGTTTTTCCTGCTAAAAACCTGTTTTATATGTCACTTAGAAAAAACTTTTAGTTTTTTTATTTATTACATTTTATTATTATTTATTCGGGAATTTAGTGATGCGTCTTCTGTTTTTGTTTTTTTTTTAAGGATAAGTCTGGAAATTACCCGAATAAAGTATTTTTATTGTTAGTATTAGACAAACCGGTTTCGTGATATGCGTCTGTTTGCTGGAATAAAGTTCTGGTAAATGTCGGATATTTTTATCGGAGATGGTTTTGAAATGTACGCGAACTCTGTCCAACGCAACTATAACTGTACCTCGAATTCGAACAATCGTCGATCACAATGCATGAGCGTCCCACTCGTGGAATTTGCCAGGCGTGACGTCTGACAGTCGCGGTGTTGCCAACTGACTCCAATAACAATGATACACGGCTCAAAGAGACCAAAGGAACAAACTTACTTAACCTAGTTTCGAAAGGCGTGGAGTAATAAAAAAATTGATAATAATAAATTAATAAAAATAATTTTAATATAGGCGGCGATGAACTAAACATATGAATCTCATTTTCAACTGAGATTTAATTGTGTAAATATCTCTAGAGAAGTTAGTATATTAAGTGTCTAGATAAAACTGACACATATAGAATTGAGAGAGTACAAAAAAACTATTTGCAGTCAATTTATGGTATAAGAAAATATTATCCAGTCTCACACAAACTACAGGATGCTAAGTGGTTGAATATGCAGAATAGGCGTAGACTACACTTCTTGTAACTCACATGTAAGATAAATAAGCAATAAAAAGCAATAAATGCACTATATTTTTGATCGTATTAAACTAAGTTTCCGAGAGAAATGCAAATGGCGAGTGCACCGAGAACCGGTACGTACAACTTTAACGGCGAATAGGTGGCAACAGCGCTTCCAGCCAACGCTCACTTCGCGTGAGATCCGAGCGCCGATTCAAGGCAGACAACTTACGAATAAAATATAAAATAGGAATGCGCTTTTGCCCGTTTCTGTTCCGATTGCGCTTAAAATGCATATCGAAACTATTTATAAAAGGAAGCCTTGGTTACGAAAGCGATTACCTTGTTGGTTATTTGTTTCGGTGGACGAAGCGTATGAAAATTGCATCGAAACGCCGGAGCTTGTGTTCGAAGATCGTAAGCCCGGCGGACCTACGTCATTTTATCGCGGTTGAAATTTTGAAGATGAATAGTATAATATATGTATACAAAGGTATGAAAAATAGCAATACGCATATGTGTTCTGTAATATTTAATTATTTTATATACATATTTTAACATCTACTTAGGAACATTTTGAACAACGACGTAGGATCATTTTTAAGTTGACGATATGATCCGTCTGTAAGAATATCTTGAATCTTTTCCTGATATTCATTTGTGTCCATGATCACGGTAGCATTTCCTTATCTGGATTACGATGTCTGGATTGGATTTTAGAGATTTTAGGGTAATGCGTTCAGGCTTTTGATTTTTTAAGAATTTTTCAGTTTCAGTCAAGCTCCGAAGAAGCCAACGGGATGATTGGCGAAACGTCAGCAAGTTCGACTCAGTAAAAACCGACACGGGAGGAATCCAGAAGTTTTGTAAAAAGTATTACAGTAACCTGTAGAAGTTTCTTTGAAAAATTACTCTCAATAATATTTATAAGCGGCGTCTTTGCTACTAAGCGTATTAATTATAATTGATGTCGAATTTTAGGCGGCGTTATGATAAAATTTAATGAAATTGGCTCCGGGAAAAATTACCCGCTTAATTGGATTAAGCATAACGCGCGGAGCCGGGAAATTAATGGAGTTTTTTTTTTTTTGGAAAACTTTCCTCGTAACAATGGACGTGCCCCGGATTTCGCGTGTTTTCCACAACACAAAATTCCGCGGAGTCCGAAGCGATAAATAACAAACGAGTGTGAAATTAGGAAGCGGAATGTGGATTGAGATTTAATACATTTATTCACTTGTTGATAAATGAACGCAACTCATATTTTATAAAATCATTTTTCAGACCAACACAAACGTAAAAATATTACTACAAGTGAAAAGTAATACGCGACTGCAACGTGTCGGACTCGCTCGAGTCTCGTCGGCTTCGCCTCCGTCTCGTCGTCCGCCATCTTTTCAGCCTTGTTTTGGTTGGCGGTATAAGGCATACGGCATACATTTTGTGTGCTGCGGTTACTGTTTTCAGTGCTTTCATTTCAGTTATTTTTTTGTTGTATTATTATTACTAAAGAACTAATAATTAATGTAAGCAAAGCTTTATGAACCATTGTTGGGTGGTCTACTAAAATCATGCCTTGTTTTTTATTATTTTGCTAGGTCAGTGAACTTGCAATGAAATTCAATTGGTTGGGCACGAAGAAAAAGGAGAAATGTTCAAAATTAAAATTGGAGAAATTAAGACCTGGAAATTAGGTATTATGTTTTTTAAAAGTAAATATGACGCAAATGTAATATAAATAAAGTATAAGAAATATAATTTTATAAAATACATATTATGGTGATTGCTTAGTTGACACTTTTTTAAGGATTGATTGCTGGACCGAGTTAAGATAAAACTAACTTTTTTGTAACCCATATACGTTTTAGATAACATATTTTTTTTCGTTTCGTATTTTATTGCTTATTTTTTGAAAACAAAAATAAAATCCGTTTTCTTTTCATGTCTTTTGAGCAGTTAAATTTAGGTACATGTGTTTTATCGGTTGAATAGAAAAAAAATCGCTACTTCCGAGGCAGAGTACTCTTCCGCAATTTACAGTTTTCTATAACGATGTAATGGTCTATAATTTTTAAGAAGCTTCGTATTGTCGGTCTTGCGGTTTCCTTCGTAAACAGTTTTATCCTTTGTGCAAACGACGGCCGTGGAAAAATCCCGGGAAAGATGGCTTTTATTAAAGACGGCCCCTTTGTGAACGACGTCCGCTATGCCCTCGTCTAAGACGTTTCGTGGAAATTAGGTTTTTGTGGGCGAGTCACTCTCCAAAGTGAAAAATGACATGGATTCGGAAACACTAAGTTGTCTGCAATTAAAAAATAAGTTTTTTCAGAAATAATAATAACAAAATTATTATTATTATTATTAAAAAAATAAACTGTTTATGAAAAAGTAAGTAGTCGGCACCTAAAAAATAAGTCTTTACAAAAATATATACTGCTTCGCAAAAAGTAAGTACTTTGCAAGTAAAAATTATTTTTTTCCAAAAATAATAAAATAAACTGTTTTCGAAAAAGCAAGTAGTCTGCAACTAAAAATTATTTTTTAAAAGAATTAATAACTATAATAATAACCACAATAATTATAATAATAATAATAATAAAATAAAACGTTTTCGCAAAAAGTAATTATTCTGAAAGTAAAAATTGTTTTTTTTAAATAAATAAAATAAATATATTGAATAATTTTTCCTGAAGAATAAATAATAAATGAAATTTTTGGAAAATTGCCGTACTAGTTGACGCAGTAAATGATATAAGTGTGGTGATCATTTATAAAGCCCTCGTTTAATTTTTTTATTTTATTTTTTATTTATATTATGATTATTATTTATTAAGCTATTTGCAAAATATATTTTTTAAGGAACACCCTGCATATTGTACGCTTAACAAACTCTCTTAAAAATTCTGCAAATTTATAATACGTTCTATATTCAAATATAAAGCAACATTCAAAAATGCTCAAATGTTTTCATCAAAAAGCAAAATTTTTGTTTAGAACCGACACAACAACATTAATTAATGTTTTATGGTCATGGTAGTTTGTAAATATTACATTTGAAAAAGACACGGTGTTTGTCGAAACAATAGTCACGTGGAAATATATAATTTCGTGAAAATCTGAACTTTTATTTCTTATTTATTTCGTTAAATGGATTTTCATGAAGTAAAAGTCACCTCAGTTCAATTTTTCCAAAATATTGTATTTTTGATTCTGCGTATACCCCTTAAAATATCTATAATCAGTTAGACCTGCATTGACTGTTATAAAGAAACGACAACTATTTTTTCCATTTCACCGAAACTGACGTCTTTTAACTCCTGAAAACGTAAGTCGATTTGGCCAAAACCAACGAACTTCCATTTACGTTATTTACGCATTTTGCCTTTGGCCAAACCGTAATCAAAAAACAACACGGGCGTTTCGCCGTAATTATGTTTAATGACAATTAACCGCACACTCGCAACTTGGCATTCCACGGCCATTTTTAATACCAGTTCGCGACGTCATAGCAATCGCTGACTCATCACAAACTGCACCACAACTACCTGTTTCACCGCCACGCGCAATTAGCACGGAAATGTTTTGATTCTGAGTTCTTGCCGGACAAGTTTTTAACCAATTATTTATTTAAACAAAAAGCAAGCGAAAAAAGGATGAGACTTTTGCACTGTAGTGATGTATAAGAATTTTATTTAATCGCTCCTTTACTCTGTCCTGAGAGAAAAAAGTTAAATACAAAAATTGATGTTTTAATACACTTGAAAACTGAAATGGGTTTTTTTTAGTGACTAAGTGGAAGTAGTTAATATTTAATGCTCCGACGTGTCTGTGGTGAAATAGTATATTATGCAACAACTGCGGTAAACGGCATTTGACTCACGAGTTTATCTGACATGAGCGGGGCGAGTGTTTAATAAACGAGTGACTTAAAACTCTGCTCAAAAACAGAAAATGTGCCAACTTTATTATGCATAATGTCGGAAAAGTTAAAGACGAAAATTCATTTCTCATTTCACGGTAACCAAATAGCCTTTGTTTTTTTTTTGCTCTTCAACAAAGGGCACTACAAAGTTTTATTTCAAAAATCATCGAACCACGTGAAACGAGAAACGTCATTTTAAATGTAACTTTGGTTTTTAAATATTTTGGCAAAGTATGTCATTAACACACCATAGTATATTATGCAACAACTGCGGTAAACGGCATTTGACTCACGAGTTTATTTGACACGAGCGGAGCGAGTGTTTAATAAACGAGTGACTTAAAACTCTGCTCAAAAACAGAAAATGTGCCAACTTTATTATGCATAATGTCGGAAAAGTTAAAGACGAAAATTCATTTCTCATTTCAGGGTAACCAAATAGCCTTTGTTTTTTTTTGCTCTTCAATAAAGGGCACTACAAAGTTTTATTTCAAAAATCATCGAACCACGTGAAACGAGAAACGTCATTTTAAATGTAACTTTGGTTTTTAAATATTTTGGCAAAGTATGTCATTAACACACCATAGTATATTATGCAACAAGTGCGGTAAACGGCATTTGACTCACGAGTTTATTTGACACGAGCGGAGCGAGCTTTTAATACACGAGTGACTTAAAAAGTTTACCGAACGTGTTGCACATTTTCGTAAAACAACACGAATACATTCACTGATATGACTGTCAGAATTGACAAACGTCAAAATTAAAAGCGTGGGAAATATCTCCGAAATCATCCGTGGCTCGGATTTATGGGAAACGAAACTGACGCGGTAAAGTGACGCTTCCCGCACGCTAGTAGTATATAATTTATAATTTAATTCTGCATCGTTTCATGTATATAGCTTTTTAATTTGAATTACTTAAATTAAATTTAAAATCAAGAAGTGTTGCGAGTAAATAGAACTTATAACTAATTACAAAACGAATTCTGCATAACCTCCATCTTAATTCTTTCTACCTCTCGCCGAATGATCATTTTTAAGTCTGGAGTACTATTACACCTAGTACATGGAAAACGTTAATTTAAGTTTCATGAATTTCTGAGAAACAAGTAGAAAATTCCGATTAAGTCAGAATTTTAGGATTACTGAGATAAGTGTCCCGCATGGGAAATGTAAATCCCAACATTTGATTTGAAGTTCTCTCATTGCTATTACCAAAATTGTTATTTTTTAATAATAGTTTTTATTGTTCTCCGTACCTTTTGATTTTTAAGTATTTATTTAAAAAAAAGATTGAACCCTGAACTATTTATTGGCAAATAAGTCAAAAACCTAGAGTGTTAGCGAAAAATTGAAAATTCTTTCAGATTGAAGAATGTCCATTTTTTATTCGCAATGTCCCTTACTAGTGAGTCAGAAATTCTGACTTGTTTTTCAGAAATTCTTACCTATGTGTCAGAAATTCTGACTGTCTGTCAACAGTTTGACATGTTTCTTCGAAATTCTGACTTATGCGAGAAATGTTGACTTGTCTCTCCGAAATTTTAACTTAACCTGGGACGAATACTCAGAATTTTCGTTTGCCATATATTCGGAGATCAAGTTCTTTCTATTCAAGATGTCCTATATAAAAGTCTACTAACAAAATTTTTTTCTCATAGAAGCGTAAAAATATCTATATAGTTTAACAAAAAATATATATTTGCGCTTCTGTATAATATGGGCGGGCTATCTTGGATATGTTTTTTGTTATGTTGGTACACACCCAGATAGCACACAATATCCCCAGTATATCCGTCAATGTCCCATTCAAGTCGCATGTCGAGGATATTCTTAGGACATACCTTAGCATATATACTAGGAATGTACTGTAAAATACATCCCAGGGATATCCTCTGAACGGATAGCTTGCGGATTTACTGTACACGATATACCACAGATGTCCTCTAAATAGATGAGGATATCCCATTGGGCCATAATGGGAACATTCAAATAGAAACCTAGAAGTTAAATTCTGAACAATGAGAAAGAAAATACTTAGTTTTTTTCGATTTGCTACAGAAAATACGTATTCATTTAGGAAAAAAAATTACAAAAACGTAAAAATAATATATTTGTTTATAAGATTTGACAACAGTGCTCGGCTGCAACTAATGACGCAAGTACTTGCGATCGTGCCGTGCCGGACTCGTTCGAGTCTCGTCGGTTTCTCCTCCGTCTCGTCGTCCGCCATCTTTTCAGCCATGTTTTTGTTGGCGGTATACGGTATACGGCGTCTATTTTGAGTATTTTGTGTGCTATGCTTACTGCTTTCAGTACTTTTATTTCAGGTATTTTTATGTGGTATTATTATTACTGAAGAACTAATAATTGATGTAAGTAAAGCTTTATGGTAATATATAACATAAGATTTGATAAATTCTAAGCTGAACGAACCATTGTTGTGTAGTCTACCAACATCATGCCTTGTTTTTTATTATTTTGCTAGGTCAATGAGATGAGATGAGATGAGATATCAGAACAAGCTCTGACCCAGCTGATTTCAAATGAACTTGCAATGAAATTTTATTAGTTGGGCATGAAGAAAAAGGAAAAATTTTCAAAATTAAAATTGGCCAAATGAATACTTGGTAAGTAGGTATTAAATTAAATTAAATTAAATTAAATTAAATGTAATGTAAATAAAGTATAAGAAATATAATTTAATAAAATATACTGACTTATTGAAACCTATATACCTATATTATACGTTTTAGATTACATATCTTTTTTGATTCTACACTTCTTTTCGTATTTTTATTTTATTTATTTTATTTTTGACAACAAAAATAAAATCCACTTTCTCTTCATGTTTTTTGAGCAGTTACATTTAGGCATACAAAACTAAACTAATTTTTTATTTAAGCAAGCAATGTTAGAAAAAATAGTCCAGTTAGTATATTTTTTTCTTAAAATGGATGTCAGAATTCGCCCCCAAAAACAAAGGTATTAATTTTAGGAATAACCCTGCATAATTACAATTTTCACATTAAAATGGTGGTTGGGTTAATTCATGAAGACGTGTTTCCTATTTTTTAAGCCTTGTTTCCACGGCCATAGTAGGTACCATCACGAGCAAAAAAAACTAGGAAAATTTTTAGGTAGTAGTAGGCTTTTCCTGTCAAACTGAAAAGTAATATTTGTTCTAGTTTCTTTTTGAGCGCGAGAGTACCTACTCTCATTAAAGAGATCTTACCAATGAGAGTTTAATGAGTTTTGTATTTAATGAAATGAAATAAATAAATGTATACGTACCTACATCATAGTGGAGATTCGCATCTAAGATCACTTTCATGAGAGTACTAGCAGCGTCAAGTCAAGCCTTTACGTAAAAGGGGGATGTAGGGATTTTTTTAAACATATAAGATACCAGTCTCGTTCTTTTTATTTATTTTGTTATAAAGTGCAGATATATAAAACCTGTCTTTCTCAAAACTTTTTTTTTTCAGATGCGGATAAGATGGCAAACACACCACAAACATCAAAAGAATGCGAGAATTCAATAGCTGTTTGGCTGAAAAGAGCTACTTTCACCAAACAATGACAGAAAACCTGTCAAATATTAGTTATTCTTTTTGAGTTTAGTTCAAGATATAGTATCTTACTCTTTATTTCAGATACTTTAGGTTAGGTAGTTGTATATTTTTACTATATTATATACCAACAATTTTTTCATATTTGCAATAGAAAAAAATGTGTATAAAATGTGTTTTAACAACATTATCAATCGGCAGTCCTTTACCATCAAAAGCAAAATTGAAGATTTTATATTAATTGGGAAAGACTTGTGCATTTCAAATATCGATTATTATTTCAGTGATGACTTCACCAACCATACCCAATAAGTTAATTCCATCACACGCAAGTACCAAATACTGAGATAGAATCTTTGTAGTCGTACAACCAATTGGACTAATGGACTTTACCTTTCCAGTATTTCTCTTAGGCTGTTGGAAATAATATTAATTTTGATGAACAAAGAAATACTTTTTGATAAAACTTAAGTCACCTTAGTGTTTGAACACACCTCGTATTGAAGGAGATTTGTGAATATAATTTTATGACACTTTATAACGAAAGAAACGAAACTGCTGATTTGTGATCAGCTGGGGCCCCCACAGTTAAGAGTGCAAAATGGTCAAGTACGGTTAATAGAAGAACAACTACACGCCTTATGTTTCTTTCATAAAGTTTAGGGAAAATGTGAGTCCTTTCGCAAAAAAAAAAGAAAATAAAAAAAGGTACTTGCAGAGCTCTTGTCTAAATACTACTGAGTGTTAAAAATGAAAATATTGCGTTTTTTTACAATTTTACAATTTTTTTTTAAATATTTTTTGGTGAGTTCTTCTTTGTGCTTTTCATCTTGCACAGACTCGATATCCATAAGTTATAAATTTTCTCTTTACTTTTCGTTTTCTCCGATAACTGTAGTTTGTTTTCGTTGATATGTATATCCTCTTAATATAATTATAGTTTACTTTATAACAATTACACTGATCGGCCCCGGAGAAAAACAAATTCAAAATGGGCGAGCGGAAACACCTGAGTTGGAAAATTTTACAATACTTTTAAGTCCGCAACACCTGCGTACTCGCATAGGAAACGGGAAGAGGCAATCGGAAATACTAATTGTGCTTTTCCGACGACACATCGAAAAAGTAGAACAGCGCGTATCTCGACGAAAAATCAATTTCTTTCCACTCTTTGGAACGAGAACGGGAAACGTATCGATCCGCCTTTGTGTTGGACTAATGCTGACGTAACGCGCGGGTGTGTTTTGTTTATTTCGTTTCATTCATTTCCAGAACCGATGGAAATTGAATTAGCCGATACAACAATTTACATCGATGTTCCATAAAGAAAAATATATTTTTTTTAATTCAGGCTACTTGGGTTTTTCCGGTTTGAAAAAAAATATTTCATTTTATTAAAAGTATATATTTGTGAATGTGATTTTTTTTTGAAATTTTAGCAGCTTGGTTTCACCCATCGATCTGTATTTTTTCGCCAGTCGTATTGAAATAATAGGGTTAGAACTAATATCGGTACATCAGATTTGGATAACGTTACTTCGGGAGTGGCACAGGGTTCAATTCTTGGACCTCTGTTGTACACATTCATGTGCTGATGATATCCAGCCGTAACACACATTTAAATCAATTCTTGGTGCTATAAAATTGGAGAACGCTTATCTGTAATGCCTTTAGCTTTATAAGAATTATATTAAGTTCGTTTCTAGTAGTTAGGATAAAATTTAAGGTACAAAAGTCCGTGCCCTAAATAAATTAATATTTTACTAAAAATGAATTTCTGGACTCTTATTATACCTTATTCAGTTAGCTTAAGCTTGACTTAGCGCCTGAGATGTGTAACTATATTAGTTTGCATTGGTATTAAGTAATTTTGTCTAGATCTTGTACAATCATTTAAAATATCTCGATACAGACTGTTATTATTCACAATTTCACAAGTTTTCTGGCCCTTCAAGCTGACAAGCTTTCTGATGATATTAAAAATGGTTTTCGTCGTGAATTCCTCCACTGTCTAATATACCTGATGTTTGAATTGACGAGTAAAATTTAGGGTCTAGATTTTATTTTTTCAAGATTTCATGTCCAAAATGTAGCTTATTTCCTGCTAATTTAAGGTATATTGTAGACTTGTTCTTTCATCTTCGCAGATTGGCGTTGGTTCATTGTGATAGTACGTTGTTGAGTCTCGTATGTTCATAAATTTGAACCTCAGCGCCTGATGTATTATACCAGCAACTCTGTTACGTCTGTAGGGTTTTGGGCGGTAATACAAGGCATCCAGCCAGAAGGTGATCAAAATACTCTCTCTTCTCTAGACACATACGACATCTATCATTCAAGCAGGATCTCTGTTCTGTCTACCCTTGATCTTGCAATGCGGTTATAAAGCCTTCTGTTTCGAGGAATAAACTTCCCGTTCTTACATGTGTCGAAGACGCAGTAGTGTCCATCTCCTCGCTCTCCAGCGATAAACAGTAGTCCTAGATGATACATTAACCCATATTATACCAAGCATAACAAAAATAAAAAATTACTTCAATCAACTGTATGGAAAATTGTGAATAATCCCATTTCAGCGAGGCGATGCTGACATTTTCTCGAGTGTAGATGAGAGTGATCAAGATATAATACGGTGTAAAATTTATCAGTTATACGAGGAACAAAGCGTAGATCTCTTAATTAGGAGTCTTGAAAAAGACCTTATGGAAGTGTATTCAACACATGGGTTTTAGAATTAAAAAAATTGACAAAAGGCAAGTTTTGATGGAATCTTATAGAATTCGGCAATGGCGACTGGAATATCTAGAAAAAAATAGGATTTGTAGAGAACAATAAAGGCCAATTATTGGATGAAACCTGGTTCGACACTTATGATACCCCGGAAAAGGGTTGGGTTGACTCAACTGAAAGTGTAAAACAAACGGGCCATCAAAAAGAGGTAAAAGAATAACTTTTTTCCATGCGGGCTCTAAAGATGGTTGAATTCCAAATGGACTTTCTATGTCTGCGAAAAATATTAAAGATTCTTCTCTGGATTACCATGAAGACACCACCGCTGATTTATTTGAAAGTTGGTTTAAAAACATTCCTCCTAATAGCATAATTGTAATGGACAATGGAAGTTATCATAGTAGACAGTTGACCAAAACCCCTTCCTTGTGTGACACAAAAGCAACAATCCAAAACTACATGTATAATAACGACATTTATTTTCACGAAGATTATACCAAAAAGCAATTAATTGAGGTTCTACAAAGCTTGAACCTACAAGAGGAATACGTCTGTGATAATTATGCAAAAAATCTAGGGCACACAGTTTTGAGGCTTCCATCTTACCACTGTATATTTAATCCCATTGAACATGTTTGGCACCAACTGAAATCTGCCATTCGTAGTAACAATATTTTTCCCAGTGTTAACTCCAATGTTCTCAAACTTATAGAAACCACAGTTTTTAACATCCCTCCACAAAGTTGGGCAAATTCTGTTAAACATAGAAAAAGCAGAACAATCGTATATCCATATTGGAAATAATATAGAACAAATAATAATTAGAACAGGCGATAGTGATACTGATATATTATGTGAAAAAATTTAATTAATTTAAGTAGGTAATAAAAATAATTTGTAATTTTATTTTAGATTTAAACATAAATACATACATAAATAAATATTGTTTAGTATCTCTTTTAACAAAACCCAAAATAATTAAATTCTAAGCAAATCACGGACCAGTTCGGTCATATTTCATTCTCACAGCTTGCCCGGGTCTTTCCGTAATTCGTATCAGTTAGTCACTTTCCCATATCTATGAACAGACTTTAGATGGGACTTTTCTATCCCTGACGGAGAGAAGAACCACGTTTGGTTCCGAAGGTCTTTTACGAGAGTTGGCCGGAAGCATTGAAAATTTGCCGAATTTTTTCTTCTAAAACGTCTCGTTTTACCACGCCGATTTCATCGCGAGGATAAAAGTGAATAACGGTTCCGTGAAAGTCTGTAAGAACAGACGAACAACGGGTACGGTAACAACCGTTCGTTACATCGCTGCGTAAAATCCGATTTGACTGGTCGGGAACCCGCGAAGGAACATTGTTAAACGGGAAAAAAAAAACGAACGGCATCTTCAGGGCAGCGAGTGCACTGTACTCTGATAATGTAATAATAAATGTAATTTATTACAATCATAACATGAAAAATAACTAAATTAAAAAAAAAGAAAGATAATAATAAAAATAAAATAAATAAATCGATAGGATAGTGGAACACAAATAATAATAATAATAAATATTGTAATAATAAATATTGTATTGTCAATATACAATATTGATATTTTTCAAAACAAATTAAATAGCTACTCTACTGAGCCGCTAAAGAACTACTTATATAATTGGTAAATTGCGCACTATTTATTGAAATAAAAAATAGATAAACAACAAATAAAATATGAAAAATCCCTGCAAAATCGGGAGAACCATAACTCTACTACACGCTACAGAAAATGCAATCTAAGATAAAGAATTTGATAACTCAATATAATCCCTTGCTAATAACATAATTAGTAAGACGTTATTTGGAAAACTGTATTTGTAACAAATTATCTTTGTACCTTTTTTTAAATGAATATAAATTTAAGCTACTGAATTCCGGTGACAAAGAATTATAAACACGAATTGCGTTGAATGTGAAAGATCTACGAAACAAGGCACTCTGATGACGTGGCATCGTTGGTCTGTATCTGTATCTTACATTCACAGAATGGATAGTACTCCTAGGAGTAAGCCGCTCTCTCAGCAAAGTGGGTGAATCGAGGTTATGGATAATTTTCATTACGAATATGTTGAAATGAAGAGCTCTTCTTTGTTCCACTTTAAATCAATTAAGTTGCAGCAGATAAATGGTCATATTTTCGAAGACCCATAATAAAACGAACTCAAGCATTCTGCAACCTTTGAATACAGCGCTTACACTCGTTATCGATAAAAAAACGATATACTACATCACAGTAGTTAAAATGTGAGAGAACGAGTGACTCACATAATTGTTTCCTTAGTATAAAATTTAAAATATGCCCGTTACTAGATAAGATTTTTAATGAGAAATATGCCTTTTCAAAGATATTTTCTAAATAATCACGAAATCTTAGATCACAATGTATGATCACCCTCAAAGTCGTTGCTGAATCGACACCGGAAAATTTAATATTATCTACTTATCTAGCTTAACTTTAGTTTTATTTCCAAATATCATTAAATGCGAAGTTCACTAATCCTGTAAAGATCTTGATTTATAAACACCTCTGTATCCATGCTACTATTAAAATCAAAACAGCAATACAAAATGGAACCTTGCGGCACCCCAGCGAAAATTTCCATTTCTTTCTAATATCTGCTATCACAGTATATTTTCTGATATCGATTTGAATAATCGTTCACGATCGGCAATAGTATATTACGCGACAAGCGCGGTAAACGGCATTTGACTCACGAGTTTATTTGACACGAGCGGAGCGCAGCGGAGCGAGTTTTTAATAAACGAGTTACTTTTTCTACGACCGTTAGTTTTTGGGTACATTTTCCCAAAACAACACAAATACATTCACTGACATGACCGTCAGATTTATCTCCGAAAACATCCGATCGCTCCCAAATCCGTGCGGTAAAATCCCGGAAATGTCCGAAGTGACTCGGATCCGTGGGAAACGAAACTGACGTGGTAAAATGTCGCTTCCTGCACGCTAGATCGGTGGGTAATTAGGCATTTTACAGACGGGAGTAGAAAAAATTCTTTAACCAGCAGAAGACGAAGATCAAGTGGAATAACATTTATTTCAGGCATTTTTTTCGATTATATACGGGGTTTTCAAATTATAAGTAAAAATCTAAAAGACCTAAAAAATTATTCTTTTACAGAGTAAATTATTAGCCGCAAATCAAAAATCGTAATTAACATTGCTAACATGCGGCGCACTGCATGGTTTCAGAAAAAACTTATTTTCTCGAAAACCATTTACTATTTTCAAAAAATTCTTGGACCAGGAAACGTGGAAGATCCAGGGCTATAACTTCTACTCCGAACATTGTTTGAATCATATACAGGGTGTGTCGTTTATGAGCAAAAAATTTTAAAGATCCTAAAAATTTCCGTTTTTGTGGGTAAATTGTTGGCGATAAATGAAAAACCGCAAAGATAATTTAAGGATAATTTTATTTGAATAGTATCGTAAGCTGTGTCGAGAGAGAGTTTCAGGTTTCGTCAATTATACAGGACGCGCGAGATATAAGTTAAAAAACTAATTAATCTTAAATTCAACGACAGATTCGTCAACCGATGTCTCTGTTGATGGAACAAAATGTTCTTTGAAGTGCTTGCCCAAATAATCTGATGGACTAAGAGTTTGGTCATTTAGAACGTTTTCATGCAAAAAAAAATTGTAAAAATCGTTCTCTTCTAAATACGCAACAAAAAAAAGGTATTTTGGCGTTAAACTGTTGTGACCAATACTCTTGGATATCAGATAAGGTTATTGTACCCATATTTAGAACAACCCCAATAAATGTGGTAAATTCTGTTACTGTAGTATCTCCACGTGTGCCATGAAAAAGAGCATGAAACATTACCAGGTTGTGTTATGTTCCCGTTTCCTTCACAGCTGCTTGAACTTGATGGTAGAGGTTTGGTTCTCTGTCTTTGAGTAACTATAATATCACTACCACTACTAGAGTCACTTTAGTCACTAATATTATCACTATTCAGGCGCGTCAATATAAAATTCATCGTCGCTACTTCGCAATCTATTTTCAACTTGATCTCGTAAAGATTTCTTGGGAATTTGAATTTTATACAAAAATAAATATCATGTTATCTTTTATTTTTACGTGAACATGTCATCAACGAAGGTTCAAGAAAGCGATTTAGAAATATTAGAATTGAGCGTAGCTCATGACAGACCGGCCAACCTGATGTAGTGATAAGACATGGTGCAAAGGGTTAAAAAGTCGACCACGGGATTTTCCTTGTAAGCTGGCCTTTCTCCGATCTTTAAGAGTCGCCGAGAGTGGAATTCCCTCGTGGGCCGTTAAATACTTAAATATTCAACGGTATTTAATAGCAGCAGGACAACGCGATTGTAACATTATGACTGCCTAGTTTGCATTGGACTACTTTTACAATAAACGAACGTATGGGAATACGAAACCATTATCCGCACAGGAAGTGAGCGTACAGGGTGGCCGTCGCAGTATCCGACACGCTTGGTCTATTGCGTCTGAGATAAGTGGAAGTAATAAGAAAGAAAGAATCATATTAATATTATTAAGGAACCGGTGGTATTAGCGAATTTTATGAACAACTTTTTTATAGAAGCTGTTGACAATATTAAAGAAGCCATCTAACATGCACAAAAATTCATTTCTAGATGCAATTGGAAGCTTTCCTGAAAGTATGTGCGTTAGACCTTTCTCTCAAGAGGAAATATCGAACTTAATAAAAATAAAATAAAAAACAAAAATTCTTGCCTTGTGCCTTTTGTAATATTCAAAAAGTGTAACGACTATATCCTGAGTCCATTGACCTCCCTGATAAATGATGATTAACAAAGGGAGAACAGGTAGATCCACCCAATTATTCATTCTATTCATTTTGGGAGCACGCTATCAACTCTATTGAGTCTGGAGAGCGCCCTGCTGGGATATTTTGTGATCTTAGCAGGGTGTTTGACTGTATAAACCACGAAATTCTTTTCAATTGGATGGAACAATACGGAATTCGTGGAATAGCTCTGACCGTTCTTAACAAATCGTAGGCAGCTTGTTCAAATAAAGCAAGTCCAATCTGTAGATAGAGGCGTACCTCAAGGTACAGTGCAGGATTACCTATTGTCAGCACCATTGGTTCTCCAACATATTCCCTAGCGAAATGTCTGCCTCCTACACGTAAAACTGATAATATTCTCATCTTAATGTTTCTCTAGAGGTATTAATCCATTTGTCCCTATGATTGGTATTGTCACATCCAGGAACGCTTATTTATGTGTAAAGGAAAGATATATGACTTCAAAAGTTAACAAAAGCGGTACATATATTTGTATCACATGTTCAAGTAAATCCAAAATAGTAAAAAAAAATATTTTGGATTTGTATTGCCATTTTTGTTAAGTCTATAGCATATAGATTAAATCGCAGAAAACGTACATTGGAAATACCCTTCTTTGATGTAATAAATAAAAAAAATATTCAGTTTGCCATAGTTTCGTTCAACTTATCCATAGATGAACAAATGGTACCTTACTTTGACCGCCATTCCTGCAAAATATTTATAAGGGTTAAGCCAGTTCGTTTTTGCTTCAAGTTTTGGTGCCTTTGTTCATCTGAAAGGTACCTATTTTATTCACTTCCATCTTACATCTTATGTGCCCTAAAACATTATTTAATGTTTTTTCCTAGTGGTTCGTTTACGCACCAGTATTTTTTTGTACGTTTCGAGTTTTTATTTTTTTTTGACACATGTAATGTATTCTTAAGTGCAACAAAATAAATAATTTCAGAGCAAAAATGTATTTTTTTATTTTTTTATGGTTATGATAATATGGATTATCGCAAAATACAATTCACCACAACCTCCCAAAGCAACACCACACTTGCTACTATCATACTACTAGCAAATCAGAAGTTCTTAAGAAGTGTGTCCAAAAATATCTCAACATCTTCGATGCTGAGAGACAAGACAAAAAATATCAAGGCTCAGAGAACATGAAAGATTCTTGAGACAACAACAACTAAACTGGATAAAACTGGATAAATTTCGAGGCGAGCTCCTCCCATCTCAGAATCTCCAGCATTGGAAAGTAATGTCATTAAATTTTGCACAGTTTGAAGACTTTTAGCGCATCTTTTAAAGACTTCAGTATCGCTACAGTACGCAATACAACGAGCAGCTGTCGAGCAGAACCGACTAGTTTGGCGCCATTTTTCCGACCTGTGCGAGCAACTCACCGTACAGCGTGTCAAAGTAGCCCCACATAGGTATCCCGACTGCGGTGGCACCCACGACGAAGCAAACGAATCCCAGTACCGCCACGCATGTCGAATACAAAGGCTTTGCATCTGCCATGTCACGTCTTCATCCTCACAAAGCGACGCACAAACCGGACAATAAACTAACGACTAGACCGCGCATGATTCCTCGCACAAAAACAAAACTCCTCAAAATCGATGGACACTGACTAGGAAACGCGATTTTTTCAGCTTACATCGCCGCTACGTGGCTACGTCCTAAGTCGCATTAATAAACTAAAGGCTTGTGTCGCGTCGAAACCACCTTTGGAGAGGTGTGCCGCCGCGTAGCGTTGTGGTGGGGCCCACTTTCCACGCGGAGAGCGGAGCTGTTTCGCCATATGCCGTTGACTCGCTCGGAACACGTTTTGAAGCTACGCACACGTGGTCTATCAACGAAAGCGTTATTTTTTTTTCACGCCGGTGGATCCCAACAGTATTTAGACCGATTCGGACGGCCACGTATCTGGCTTTGACGGATTGGTGGCTTTTACTCGAAAATCCATTTAACAAAATAAATAAGAAATAAAAGTTCAGATTTCCACGAAATTATATATATTCACGTGACAATTGTTTCGACAACACCGTGTCTTTACCAAATATAATATTTACAAACTACCGAAAAATGACAATAAAACCTTAAGCAATGTTGTGAGAATTTGGGTTGAATAAACGAGAGATATACATTTGAATGTCTCGTTTTGTTAATCTCCATGTCTTCCTATAAATTTAATTTTCTACTTTTCGTGGCCGCATGTAAAATATCAAAATCAAGGTCAAAAATGTGTTTTTCTGTGTTTAAGTCTGTAGCATAATTAGAATCTAGACTATTGTTTTTAAAGATCTACCTGTTTGTCCAATATAAATTTTAGGACATGATCCGCATTTCAAAATTCGTTTTATTGTTTTTTTAAAAAATTCCTATTGTGTTGTTAGTTCTGAAAGCTATTTTTAACCAACATTTTAACAAATATTTTGATACTTTTTCACTGGGTTCTCCTATGTATCTAACTGTTTTAAATTATCCGTGTTCTGTATTAGGTTTCGGATGAATAGAGTTTTCTGTTGTCTCGATTTGTTTTTTATTTATAATTTTATCGATAATGGACGGACTGTAGCCGTTGTTCAGTGCAATTTGTTTAATGATATTCAGTTCTTTGTTGTAATTTTCTGTTGAGAGTGGCGTATTAAGAAGCCTGTGTATAAAAGAGTGAAATGCAGCCGTTTTGTGTGTATAAAGGTGATTTGAGCTGTTATGTATGACTGTGTCCGTATGTGAAGGTTTATGGTAAATGGAAAAATCTAATTTGTTTCGCGTTTTCGTAATAGTTAAGTCTAAAAAATTAATAAAATTATCCTTTTCAATCTAGATAGTGAATTATCTAATGAGTTACTGTAATTTAATTGCCTATCCATAACCATAACCATAAACCATAAAAAAATTTTACTTAAAGGATGTTCTTGTATGATAATTTCCCAATTATCTATAAAAATCTCGGCTAACAAAGGACTAAGTGGGTTTCCCATAATCAAACCTTCCTTAGAGATGTAAAGTTGTCCATCAAATTCAAAATAATTTTGGTCTAAAGATACTATTAAGCAATGTAATAAATCTTGTTTCACGTGTTTCCCAGTAACAGTGGAATCTACTAAATCTATCACATCCATAGATGGAATACTGGGAAATAAGTTTTGTACATCAAAAGACAATAATGTTGCCTTAGAAGGGATTTTGGTATCTTTAATTGTGTTGATTAATTTAAAATAATTTTGTATTGCAAATTTTGATTTAAAATCTATGTGGAACTTTAAAATATTTATTAATTTTGTCTAAGAAACTAACCAAAACTAATGAACAAAGCAAGAAAATGACATCATCCACGTATCTATACCACCATAGAAAACTTTTACTTAAAGGATGTTCTAGTATGATATTTTTCAAATTATCCATAAAAATCTCTGCTAACAAAGGACTAAGTGGGTTTCCCATAATCAAACCTTCCTTTAAATTCAAAATAATTTGGTCTTAAGATACTATTAAGACCTTTATTACATATTTTTGTATGAAGTTTTCTTTTTATAATCGACCCAAAAACGGTCCCTTTTAATATCTACATTCAATTACAAAACAACCTGTATAAGAAAAATTAAAGCACTTATTACTCGTAGCACGTGGAAGTTTCTTTGTAAAGGTGTAATTTCTTATATGATTGTTTTCTGACGAAACATCCGCCGCATCGGTGAATTAATTATCTACCTACGTGACTTATTATCACCCTATCAGACGCCAAATTCCAAGCTGGAACAAGAACGCGTCCCGAGGATTGTTTCGGGAAAAGGTCGGCTTTTGTTTTATTTCCATTGCCGGGGCCACATGGGAATTCGTCCCGGCATCTGGTAAACGGAATTTTGGAACGTAATAATTAAAAGTTGAGGCGCCGGATCCCCCGAAATTCCCTTCTATTATTATCAAACTAATTAAATTCTAAAACAATCCCAAACACGCGAGGGCGCCCTTCTAATCTAGTTTTCATTGATTACGTACCAGGATTTGTTTGTCCCTGGTCGATATGACACAAGTTAACTATACAGTGGGTCCTATTTAAGATGAAGACGCTCCTACATTTTATTAACTTCCGAAACTTTAGGTAATAATCTTGTTGCATTGTACGTGAATGACCACCCTTGGATAATCACATTCCAAACCAATTGGTCACTTTCTTACATCTATGAACAGACCATAACTATTGGAGTGAGGTAGGTTTGGATATCTTCTGTCGTTGTTTCCGGATGTAGTTTCGTGACATGAAAGCTAACAGGCCTCTCGGCAGCCTGTAGTTTGCATTTGCTCGTATCATTCAGACTTCCTGCCAGAGGTCTTTTTTCAGACGATGTAGTTCTACTCGATCGCCTTGAAGTATTACCGTCTAGTCCGGCAACAGTTAAAGCGCTGTGGATGTCTATCGCGACATCGCTTTTGGTGACAAATTCGGGACAATGCAACGAGATTTTTATTTTTAAAAAAATGTTTAAAATCAAGAAAATATTTTTTTTTAGAAATTAAAAGGAATTAAGAGGAATCAGTGGCGTACCATCAACGCCTGCCAAAATATACACTGAAATCTTGTTTGTGCCACTTAAAATTCGAAAGTTACTGTTGTTTCCGCTCGAACCGGAAGTGCAACCAGTGATTGACATATTGCCAAAAATTCCCACTTTCTTGAGTCACCCGGTATATAGAGAAAAGGATCGGGCCTAATATTGATCCCTGCGGAACGCCTTTATTGGGATACAATAATAATAATAATATGTATTTATTTCTGCATATCCATACTTTATACAAATAACAGTTTTCTTTTACAAAACGAACAGTGTTCGAAGTGTTTTCGGAGCGCGAGCATTGAAGATGCCAAGTGAGATTTTGGCGAAACGTCTGCAGGATTCCATATATATATATATATATATATATATATATATATATATATATATATATATATATATATATATATATATATATATATATATATATATATATATATATATATATATATATATATATATATATATATATATATATATATACAGGGTTTTTCACTTAAAACTCCGCACGCCAATAACTCCAAAACGAAAAGAAATATTTAATTTATGTAAAAAGTAGTCAAAGTGTGGGGTCAAGTAGATATTTCCTAAAGTTTAAAAAAATTGACGCCTGCAAAGAGCTGGGCGTCGCGACGCGTCGAGAAATTATTCGATTGCAAAGACTTTGGAAATACGCGCATACAAAAGTACATATTATTTAAAAACTTTTTTGTCATTTACTCAAACTTATTTACTTTACCCCTTTCTAAGTTATACCGATTTAAAGTAAACATTTCTTAATTAATAAAAAATGTGATTAACGCTTATTTTTACAAGTATGCCATGAATGTTAGTTACTATGGCAACCATTGTTATCGCCGTTGTTTTAAGTGCAATTACAAACAATAGATTTCAACTATTTTAGTATGATTTTATTTATTATTTTTTATCGATTTAGTTCTGATAACATGATAAATAAATGAAAAAACAGTAAAATACCTACAAGTTAATAACCAAAATTATTATTGCAATTAACTACATAATAAGACATTTCAAAAATTTTGTTCAAAATTATGTCCATCTGCTCGAACACAACTATTAAAAACTTTTAACAGATGAGCTTGGGTCACTTGTAGGAGAGTCCTTCTTGTGATAGCGGCACACGCTGCACTAATTTTGTTAATGAGATCAGCCATATCTTCGATAGGTTCTTCATAGATAACGTTTTTTAGGTAGCCCCAAAGAAAATAATCTGGTGGTGTAATGTCCGGGGACCTCGCCGGCCACCTTACCGGTCCATTAGTACCAAACCATCTATTGGGATATTCTCGGTTCAAATACCTCGTTACTATTTGGGCATTATGTGCAGGCGCTCCATCCTGCTGTAGCCACATATTCATTCTAGTGTCAAGAGGCACTTCTTCTAATAGTTCCGGAAGTGTAGTTCGAAGAAATCTTAAATAGCGATCTGCATTTAAAGTTCCTTTGTAAAAGTAAGGTCCAATAAGGAATCCATTTAATATGCCGCACCAAACATTGACACTAAAAATTCGTTGGTTACCTCTTTCTGTAATCCAACGAGGATGGTTTTCGGACCAAAAACGACAGTTGTGTCTATTAACGATTCCATTATTTTGAAATCGACTTTCGTCGCTCCATAAAATTTTCGAGAGAAAACTTGCATCTTGGCTATACAAATCGGACAATGTCGCTAAGTAATACATTCTTCTGGCATAATCGCCTGGTTCTAGTATATGAACTAGTTTACTTTTGTACGGGTGAAAAGAGTTTCTATGTAGAATTCTCCACGAAGAACTTATGGTAACACCGGTATTTTCTTTTATCTCTGATAGGGATATCTTGGGGTTATTATCAATCTGCTGAATTACAGCAGCAGTATTTTCATCATTTGTAGCCGTCCTGTTCCTATCTCTTTTAGGTTTTATGATGCTGCCATATTCTCTTAAGTTTTTACATAAACTTGAAAAGGTTTTTGCATCGGGGACTCTTCTATGCGGATAACGCCTTGCGTAAACTCTTTTTACTTCTCTACAATTGCATCTGCATTCTCCAAACACCAGTAACATGTCTACTTTTTCCTCATTGCTAAATTGCACCATTTTCACATAATAATTCTTAGTTTTTTTTTAAACCGAACAAATTTGGATATTTCTTGTGACAAAATGTGACAATTTTTTGATACAGCAATAACAACTTACGTTTGTAATTGCACTTAAAACAACTGCGATAACAATGGTTGCCATAGTAACTAACACTCGTAGCATACTTGTAAAAACGGGTAAAGTAAATAAGTTTGAGTAAATAACAAAAAAGTTCTTAAATAATACGTACTTTTGTATGCACGTATTTCCAAAGTCTCTGCAATCGAATAATCTTTCGACGCGTCGCGACGCCCAGCTCTTTGCAGGCGTCAATTTTTTTAAACTTTAGGAAATATCTACTTGACCCCACACTTTGACTACTTTTTACATAAATTAAATATTTCTTTTCGTTTTGGAGTTATTGGAGTGCGGAGTTTTAAGTGAAAAACCCTGTATATATATATATATATATATATATATATATATATATATATATATATATATATATATATATATATATATATATATATATATATATATATATATATATATATATATATATATATATATATATATATATATATATATATATATATATATATATATATATATATATATATATATATATATATATATATATATATATATTTTCACGTATTGATTCACGGATGGAAAAATGTGATGACACTATATTCCGGGATATCATCCGTTCGCTCGTTGAACTCCGACTGGAATCCTGCAAATCCTGCATCCGACTGGAATCCTGCAGACGTTTCGCCAAAATCTCACTTGGCATCTTCAATGCTCGCGCTCCGAAAACACTTCGAACACTCACACACAGTGCATCAAAAGTCGTTATCAGCAGAGAATTTCGTGTTTCTCTATTAAAAGTTGCTGTAATGAAATCGTCCTGTTTCATTATTTGCCGAACAAGGTGTAGGAAGAAATGAAACTCAGCGCGTTTTAGGCCAATTGATATATTAATCTAGATATAATATTGACAAGATCCTGAACGACGTACATGTTCGTCACACACAGATGTCAAAATTACAACAGTTACGTCGTATACCCTAGAAACTAAGTGTATGAAATATGTTTAAGTCGGACTTGCGGACCTACTGGGGGCTTGGCTGGAAAAAGGCCGCCAGTAGGAGAGCAGCCGAGACTGGCTATGCCTCTAACGTATGGACAGCTCCGCGATGGATAATAACTTGGCCAATTTCCGCGCCTGAGTCCGAGACGTTCCGTTCCGACGATCTTCCAATGCTGGAGGATCGTCCGAACTAGCGGTCTCATCCGAAGTGATCCGTCGAGACGATGGTACCAAAGCACTACACTTTAGGTCGATCGAAAATAACTATCTGGTTGGGGAGGTGCTCCGGTACCATCGCCAGGTGGTCTGGTTTTACGTCTTAGCGGTCGTATTATCCCCATTTCTGAAACAGTCCCATCCGCTGGCATCGACAGTTCGCCCCCCAAAGGTTACACCTACAAGAGCTGTTGTAACAGCAATCGTTGGGTCGGTGGTCGCAGTTGCCACCCCTTCTGACACATGCGCGTCTGAAAAGGTAAATTATGGAAGAAGAAGAAGAACGTCTGCAAATGGAAACCAGAAGTCACAACCACATCCAGACGGCCATCAAGAGGGGGCCCAGCAAGTTTATTATCTCTCGTTGGTTGGAGAACAAGGTGAATACGAAATCGGATCGAAGGTGTTGGGAGAGGAAACGTGGTGAATCTTCGGGTTTGAAGTTATATTTCTTAAGGAAGGACAACAGTGCCAAGTGTGGGATTACTTTCAGCCTCGTTGCCATTGGAAGGTTTTTGATGGAATGCTTAGTATCTTTAAGGTGGAAATTATTAGACAGAAGAGAAAAGGTAAGGGTGTTTTAATTCTAGGTTCAGTGACTCGTGTTGAGATAGCTATAGAGCTCTGTAAACAAGAGAGTTGATAACCGATGATTTTTGGCACCAAGGTCTAATTTTCTATGGATAAGAATATCTAAGAATGGAAGGTTGTTATTAGTTTCCAATTCAATGGTAGAACGTATGGTAGAGTGTATACAGTTATAAGGTATAAGAAAAACTACTAAGGTATCTTCACTGACCACACATCAAAAGTTCTAAAGAAGTATAACGTCAAAACCAGATTTAGCACAAAAGACAAAATTTCATTTGAGACGCCAGGAGTTTAGAGCATTCCATGCATATGCGGCAAAGAATACATTGGAGAGACCGGACGAAAAATATCAACTAGGCTCAAAGAACACGAAAGAGCCATACGACTAAGACAAATAAACTCATCAGCTGTTGCCGAACACAATCACGAAACCGGAAGGACAACAGTGGCAAGCGTGGGATTGCTTGTGGTTTGTGATGGATCGCTTAATATCTCCCATATGGTAATTATTAGAGAGAAGAATAGATATGAGGTATAAGATAATTTTACTGATATTTCCGCTTAATTATGACTGGGCCTCCCTCGAACACATCACTACAACATTCACACGTTTATAGTGCAATACTGTGTATTTTCTTAATACGAGGCACGTTCAAAAAGAAAGGTGACTTTTGTAATTAGGCGTTCGATCTTCGATGTATTTTTTGTTATGTTGGTACACATGTCCTTAACATATGTTCACAGTTTTCAAAATTTACTCTTTTTTTGTTCGACAAAAGTGTCAGACGTGTTTTGTATGGTCTGCTGTCAAAAAAAAAATTAGTTGTGTAAAAGCAAGCAACAAAACACTTAAAATGTTGATAACGGCATATGGTGAATCTGCTTGGAGCAAAAAAAGTGTAAAATCGTTGAAGAAGTGAATGAAATGATGTGGAGATATCGATAATGATCAATAATGATCCTGATATCCTCAAAAAGCTCATAATTGGTGACGAATCATAGGTAAATCGTTATGGCGTCGAAGCCAAAGTTCAGTCTTCTCAATGGAAGATTCCAGAATATTCCTTGAATATAGTGGCGTAGTACGTCAAGAGTTGTTACCACAAGGTATTACGGTCAAGAAAGAGTATCATCTTGAAGTTATGCGTGGGAAAGCAATTAATAAATTTTACATCACGGTAATGCACATGCTCAGTCTTTTTGGCAAAAAAATAACCAGAACAATGCTTCAGCCGCCATATTCACCGGATATGGCCCACTGCAACTTTTTCCTGTTCTCAAAACTCACGAAACCCATGGGTTTTGGAAAGATGTTTGGAACGATTGATTAGATAAAGAGTAAAAGAACGCTAGAAGTACTTAAGGCTATACCAGAAGTGCTTCGAGGACTACAACTTTTTTGTAAAACTTAAAGGTCATCTTACTTTTTGAACACCCCTCGTATAACTAGGATTTTTTGTGCGTGCCAGAACGTCGACTACAAATCAAATCGTATCGCTCTACATACCGAACGCAAACACTCAAAATATTTAACGATGTCATCTTCAAGATCGATCTGAAATAAGGATGGCACCGTTTCAGTGCTCATTTAGCCTCGCTTAGCTAGAAAATAACACAACCAAAAAGGGCAAGGAAAATGAACACGGAAAACCCAAAAAAGAAATTGGCACATTTGAGTATCATTTTGAAATAAGCAGAAGAATGAGCTCAAAAAAAAGATCAACTAGACATGCAAAAATTATTGGAAAATAAAAATATATACAAAGAAAAAATAAAATAATATAAACTAATAACAACTTATGTCTGGAATCCGTAATATTCTGTGCAGAAACAACAGGTAGACCTATTGACTAATCCTTTAATTTCTTGAATAAAATTAAATCTCCAAATGATCTGTATGATTCGATTACTACTTGCCTTTGGTCTAAAACTTACCTGGAGACGCACATTCAAAAGATCACGCTTAGGACAACAATTGCACTAGGTAGATGCAGAACAATGTGTGGAAAGAACTGGGACTTAAACCCAAAAATGAGCAGTAGTGAGACCAATGTTAGCGTATGGGGCGATTGTCTGGTGGACAAGAACCATGCAGGGGGAGGCGATAAGCCGGCTGAGTAGCGTGCAAAGGCTAGCTAGTCTGTGCGCTACGGGCGCCATGAGCACAACGCCCACTGCAGCGCTGGAGGTCCTACTGAACATCCCACCAATACAGATCTATATACAAGGGGAAGCAAGATCCTCAGTATATATATTACCGCAAGGCCAGTCCCCAATAATTGCTGGACATAGCACGAAACATAGCAAGCTTTACTTGGAGGTAAGGGCGGACAATGTCCTAGGGCTGCCTACGGACAGCACAACCCCTAAGTATTGCTTCGTTAACCACTACAGGACTCAAATCCCAGAGAAGACTGGGAAAACGGGCCACCAATCCAGGCAGAAATAACCTGGTATGCTGATGGCTCAAAAACTCAAGAAGGAGTAGGAGCCGGAATATATGAACCCAGGACGAAAAGGAAAATCTTTATTCCAGTCAAGAGGAGATGCATTCGAAAGCTGAGCATTATCCTAAAGAACAAAAAAAAATATCGACGGTACCTAAAGGACAGAGTTTTAACCCATTTCACTCGCATAAAATAAAAGAAACACAAACAGCTTACGCTAGGCATGAAATTAAAAATAAAAGAACAAACACATAGATTAGCAACCACAGATATAAGCTGAAATGGAGATTTTCCGGGCACAACGTTAGAAACGATGATGAAAGGTACATAGGTACAAAAAACATAGCAAGGGATCGAGAAGAATGGATACAATTAGGGGAGGTATAAATTCATTATTTGACGAAAGAGACTGAGTGTAATTATTATTATTCTTCTTCTTCTTCTCTCTTTCACTTTGAAATTTTTCATTTACTTATTAATGTTATGGCAAATATCGGGTTTTATTTAAAAAAAAAAAGTCCTTGAAGATGACGCCGTTTGATTTTGCGGTTCCAATCACATCGATGTGGTCATAACAAACGTTAAACTCAGCGAAAACGAACGTGGTGAAAGTGCGTGCAACAATTCTGTCATTTTGCATACTTCTGAGCGGGTCGAAGATAACCGTCGATGTCGTTCTCGCTGTAATCGTTCTCGGTGGCTTGCGGATAGCCCGAATCTGCAAAAAAAGAAAGAACGTCACTGTCCCGGCGCATCCGCCACAAAACTAACAAGATCGCTTTCGAAAAATCGTCGCTGCTGTCGCAAGTTGTAGCGCGTAGCGCGAAGCAGTTTTTTATTATAAAAGGAAAGACCTTCGCGGTTTCGTGCGGTAAAGGGACGCATTGTTTTTCTATCGTGCTCCTGCGGACCACTATGGAACTTTCGCAAAATCGATGTAATTTAATTGCGCATGCACCCTGTATAAAATGTCCATCACAACTTGTCGAACTTCAAAGTTACAGCAAACATCGGTAAATATTAAAATTAGTACAAATAATAGCGTTGTCGTAGGATATTTTTTCAAATATCTCGCGCCCTGTATAATTGACGAAACCTGAAACTCTCTCACGACACGGTTTACGATACTGTTCAAATAAAATTATCCCATCTTTAACGGTTTATCATTTATCGCCAATGATTTACTTACAAAAACAGAAATTTTTAGGATATTTTAGATTTTTTGACAATAAACGACACACCCTGTATATGATGAAATCATTGTTTGAAGTAGAGGTTGGAGCGCTGGATTTTCCACGTTTCCTGGTTCAAGCATTTTTTGAAAATAGTAAACGGTTTTCGCGGGCGCCGTAATAATCGATGACGTCATCGCGTCTTCACAGCCCACGAAATAAAGATTTCAATATGGATTTTTTCAAATATCCCGAGCAGCGTATGTGATAGACGAAAGCGAGGTTGGCCTTTGTCAAAATTTACCAAAGTTAAATGCCGGATTATGTCGTCAAAACTGTATATGGAAGGGCGAACTCTACCTTTCAACAACGTAAGTATTTCCTGTCGCTAAACTTGAACCATCTCATTTTTATGAACCAGCAGCGCAAGTTCCTGAAAATTATTAATTACGTAGATACTTATTATGTCAATGCTTTTCGGTATTTCTGGAAGCATCAAAACCCATCATGAAGTTAAAATTTATGCGCCGCAGATATGAAAAAAGTTTGAAACTTTTCCTCTTTCCAAATGAATTTGTGGCTCTTCTTCTTTGCGCTTAAACTCGATAATCTATATAACTTTTTCGCGTTATTTGGATCGAAAAAATCCATTCATTTTAATAATTACTTTTCCTCTCTTATAGGATGCGTTTTGTATTCAATGAATTATTTTGAACGTGACTTGGATAATTTCTGGATTCTCTAGGAACAGTTAAAAAAAATGGTTTTGCGGAGTGTGCCAGTCTTATTTTTAAATTAGGCTGCAAATCGTAGCCATCTTCTGACCCCTTAACAGAGGTAAAACAAGTTTTAGAATTCTACCCACGTAAATCGTTGTCCAATATCAGTGAACCTTTATTAATAACAATCCCAGATAGCACACAATATCCACAGTAAATCCGGTCAATGTCCCATTCAAGTCGCATGTTCCGGGACATGTCGAGAATATTCTTAGGATATACGTTAGCATATATACTAAGAATATACTGTAAAATACATTCCAGGAATATCCTCTGAACGGATAGCTTGCGGATTTACTGTACACGATATACCACAGATATCCTCTAAATAGTGGGAACATTAGAATAGAAATAAGGGATAAAAGAAGTTCAAATATGAACAACTGAGAAGTAAAATACTCAGATTTTTTAGATTTGTGGTGTTTTGGGAGACATTTTATTGGCAACGTTTTTGCGCGCGTCCATATCAACGTCAGCGTTGGCAAGTTCTAAATAAAAAACGGAATCAAACTTTCAAATTCAAATTGTTTTTATTATTTGTTGACACGAACGACACGACAAACGCTTTTTTAATAAAAATACCACAGAAAATACGGATTCATCTAAGTATAAAAATTATGAAGACATACATTTTTTTAAAAGATCCCATTTGGCAACACTGTTCGGCTGCAACCAATGACGCAACTACTAGCGGTCGCGCCGTGCCGGACTCGTTCGAGTCTGGTCGGCTTCTCTTCCGCCTCGTTGTCCGCCATCTTTTCAGCCTTGTTTTTGATGGCGGTATACGGTATCCGGCGTCTATTTTGAGTATTTTGTGTGCTGTGATTTCGTTTCAGGTATTTTTTTGTGGTATTATTATTACTGAAGAACTAATAATTAATGTAAGTAAAGCTTTATGGTAATATACAACATAAGATTTGACAAATTCTAGACTGAACGAACCATTGTTGGGTAGTCTACTAAAATCATGCCTTGTTTTTTATTATTTTGCTAAGTCAATGATATACCAAGAAAACCTGTCAAATAGTTATTCTTTTAGAGGTTAGTTCAAGATATAGTATCTTACTCTATATTTAAGATACTTGCTCTATATTTTTGTTATATTATATACCTATCATACAAAAATGTGTATAAAGTGTGTTTTATTAATGGTATCAATCGGCAGTCCTTTACTTTTACCATCAAAAGCAAAATTAAAGATTAAATATTAATTTTTGTAGTCGTACAACCAATTGAACTACTGAACCATTACCTTTCCAGTATTTCTCATAGGTTGTTGAAAACAACCTAGTAAGTAAGGTATATCTATATAAGATCTATAGCCTCACAGTCGGATATACTAACGACGTCTCAACTTGTATAACTGGATATCCTTAGTATATCCTAACAAACATCCTACGAACATACGTATCTGATACTGTGGAGATGTTTTAAGGATGTCCCTTAGCTGAAGCAGTATATCCCTAGGATATATGCTATGTCCCGTCAGATATCCCGAGTACGTCCTCGTGCTGTTTGGAATGGGCAATGAAAAACATTTTGTTTAAACTGTATCGTAAATTATGTGGAAAGAGAGTTTCAGGTTTCGCCTATTATACAGGGTAGTCGAGATATTTGAAAAAATATGAGAAAGTTTGAAAAAGTTTGCCGTAAGTTTGAAGTTCGGTGAGACGTGAAAGTCGCTTTATACAGGGTGCGTGCACAATTGGAACAAGAATAATCGGATTTGGATTTTGTCTGTTCTCTGCTCTCCGACGAAGTTTCATAAAAACGCGAATAACTTCAAACTTGAGCTATGCTCGTGAAATTTGGGTTGATTTAAAAAGCCCACGGGGCTCATTAGCTTATGAGAAATGAAAAGAAAAACGTTTACACATATTGTACATATTTTCCACATATTGTAGATATCTTAAACTTGCAGCTATCAACTTCAGATCTGACAGGGATATAGAAGTCTATACCCTCACTTAAATTTTAAAAGCTGAGCACCATTAAAATGTGGAAAGTATTTCTAAAAAATTTTTGAAAAATTTTTTTTCGCCTAGTTTGGCTTTCACAAAGAACTTATTTTCTCCGAACAAAGCGAAAAATCCGAGACACTTTTATTTAAGCATGTTTTCGATTGTATAAAGTGTTTTTCAATTATGGACAAAAATCTAAAAGATCCTGAAAATTGTTCTTTTCGTTAGGAAATTATTAAAAAATTAAAATTATTTAAATTACCAAAATTCGTGAAAAATATGGCAATTTTATTAATACAGTCTAATAGACAGCTTCGAGAGCTATAATTCTTATATTTATGGTTTTCGCCTGTGACACACGGTTCTAGCGATATTTGAAAAAAATCGCACTCAATCTAGACGTCATTTACTATTACAAAATACTGCATGGTTGTAGAAAATAAGTATTTTCTCGAAAACGATTTACTCTATTAAAAAAAATTATAATTTTTACTTGTGTCATTTTTTGGATTATGGATAAAAAAAACATTTTTGTAGGTAAATTGTTAGCCTTAAATGAAAAACTCTTAAACATGGGCAAATTTGTTTTAAAAAGTGTCGTAAATTGTGTTGAGAGATAGAGAGAGAGAGAGTTTCAGGTTTCGTCTACAACTTATACAAGGTGGACGAAATATATGAAAAAATATGACTGAAAATTACTGGTATAATTTTTTTTATTTTCGAAAGTTTGCCGTAACTTGGAAGGAAGAGCACAATAAAATTACATCGATTTCGCGAAAGTTCCCAGAGAATTCCCATTGGTACACAAATGATCAGTATGATTTTTAGATTTTCGACTGTTTTTTCAACATTGCTATGAAACACGATAAGTAATCGAAATTTGCAGCTATCGTCTTGAAATTTGACACACTTATGGAACCTGGCTCCGTAGCGAAACCTATTGAAACTGAGGTAGATAGGAGGTCGGGAAGTATTTTTTAAAATTTGCACAGCAAATATCGAAAAAATTCTTGAACCAAAAGACGAGCGAAATCTAGACCAAAAGCTTTTATTTTTGATGATTTTTTAGGAATGTACAGGGTACGTCGGTGATTTTGAAAATAACTGAAAATTGGGCTCCCTTTATAATGATAATTCACTACAACTAGAAGGCTGTGATTCAATTGTCAATTTCTTTTACAAAAATGTCAAATTGGCAGCTATCGATTACAAATTTGACGGAGCTCAACACTAGAAATCGAGCACAGTCAAATTTCACCAAGCATTCTTTTAAAAATTTAGATTTTTTTTGGGTTAATTTGGCTTCTAGAAAAAAAATATTTTCTCGAAAACCGTTAACACAGTCGTCAAAATTTTTTAACCAGGAGACGCGGAAGATTGGGCACTGTAACTTTTATTTGAAGCACTTTTTCGATTATACACTGGGTTTTACCATGTAAAAATTGTTTGTTGGTTCTCTGTTCTATGATGTCTGTTCTCAGATCTCTCTTCTCTGTCGACGCTCCATAAAAATGTGAATAACTTCCGAACTTCGGCTCCTTTTAAACCACTGGACACATGTTTGTGACAAATGGAAGCGATCAGATATTGGCGTCCTTCATTTTTGTTGCGATTTTCGTCCGTTTTTTGTACATCGCTATCAAAACACGATAAGTGTCCGAGATTTGAAGCAATCAAAATTATAACAAATATAGAGTTTAGTTCCGCAACGAAGCCTATTGAAACTGGGGTGGGCTGAGGGGTCTGGAAGAAAAAAACGAGAAGACGCGGAAGATTCGGCTCGACAAAATTTTATTGCTGAAAAATTTTCAAAAATATGCAGGGTACGCCGCAAATTCAAAAAAACTGAAAGACTGTACTTCGGGTGCCAGTTTCTTTTGCATGACAATGTGGTCCACATAAACAGCCAAAAATTTTTGCATTTAAGGTTTTCACCTGTTGCGCAGGGTGTTCAAGATATTAAGTGCTATATACGAAAATTAACAGGTGTCTTAAATTTGCAGCCACCGACTTCAGATTTGGCAGAAGGGTAGAAGTTCACACCCGCATTTCACCTGTTGAAAAAGGACTTACTCAAGTCTCGCAAAGTATTTTTTTTAATTTTGTTTTTTTTTTGGTATATTTTGCCTTCCAGAAAAAAAATGTTTTTTGGAAAACTATTAACCCGATCGGCAAAATTTGTGAACCAGCAAATGCGGGAGATCCGGGACCACAACTTTTATTTCATTTTCATTTTTCCATTATATACAGGGTTTATCAATTATAGACAATCTAAAAGACCCTAAAATTAGTTCTTATATTACCAATTGGTTTAAACTGTGTTATAGGCCACATCGAGAGCTACAATTTTTGAGTTTACAGTTGTCGTCTATCACATACGCTGTTCGAGATATTTGAAAAAATCGAAATAAAAATCACCATTTCTCGCCCTTAATCTAGACGCGATGACGTCATTTACCAAAACAAGTATTTTCTTGAAAACCGTTGACTCTATTGAAAAAAAAATCATATACCAGGAAACGTCGGAGATCCAGAGCTATAAACTCTACTTCGTACATTGTTTGAATTATATACAGGGTGTGTTGATTATGGGCAAAAAAATCTAAGACATCCTAAAAATTCCCGTTTTTGTGCGTTAATTATTGCGGATAAATGAAAAACTGTTAAAGATGCGACAATTAGATTTGAACAATATCGTAAACTGTGTGGAGAAAGAGTTTCAGGTTTCGTCAATTAATTATACAGGCCGCGCGAGATATTGGAAAAAATATATCGACATCGCTGTTATTTGTACAAATTTTAATATTTAACAAAGTTGGCTGAAACTTTGAAGTTCGGCGAAGCTTGAAAGACACTTTATACAGGGTGTATGCACAATAAAATTACATCGATTTTGCGAAAGTTCCATAGTGGTCCGCAGGGGCACGATAGAAAAACGATGCTTCGCTCTAGTACAAGAAACCGCGAAGCTCTTTCTTTTTAAAATAAAAAGCTGCTTGGCATTAGGCGCTACGAACTTGCCTCTACCAGCTTCGAAATAAATCTTTTTTTGGTATGTTTCTGGTTATTTTCAAACGGAAACATGGTTGAATATGTCTGATCTGCATTGAGGACCTTCGATTTTCTAACTTCACGCCCAAGTTCAATAGTATCTCTTTCTATTGCGAGAACGTGTCCTTAACCAACCGAAACGTCAAATGACAAACAAAACAAACGAGAATCGGTAACTCACCATCCTCGAACAGAGGGGGAGAGATTGAAGAGACGTTCGTCAGCAGCTCTACCAAAATCAGCACGCAAGACGCCAGCAAGAGCCAGCCGCACCTCATCTCGTCGGGAAGACGGCCAAAAGCAAACTAAAACAACTTGTAGCTGGCGGACAAATGAGCGACGCCACCGTCGACTCGTCTCTTCGAGAGCATGCGTCCATATACACGGCCACCCACGACTTTAATCGCCCTTTTTGTGTCACTCGAACGCGTCTGGATAATTATTATCCGCCCCGAAGTGACACGCGGGGTCGCGTTATTCATTTGTTTATTTAAGAAAAAAAAAACAAAACCGACGAAAATAAATAACGACTAAGATTTTCACGAAATTATATATTTTTACATGACAATTGTTTCGGATAAATAGAGTTTACTGTTGTCTGGATTTGTTTTTTATTTATAATTTAACCTATAATGGACGGATTGTAGCCGTTGTTCAGTGCAATTTGTTTAATGATATTGAGTTCTTTGTTGTAATTTTCTGTTGAGTGGCGTATGAAGAAGTCTGTGTATAAAAGAGTGAAATGCAGCAATTTTGTGTGCATAATTTGTCCGTATGAGAAGGTTTATGATGAATGGAAAAATCTAATTTGTTTTGCGTTTTCGTAATAGTTAACTCTAAAAAATTAATAGGGTTATCCTGTTCAATCTCGATAGTGAAATTTATACGTATCTATACCATAGAAAACTTTTATTTAAAGGATGTTCTAAGTGGATGATATCTTTGCTTGCTATGTTGGAAAGAACAGACAATTGAATCCTTTTTTAAATTACATTAACTCATTACATAATCGTATAAATTTCACTGTCGAGTTTGAACAGGATAACTCTATTAACATTGTTAAAAAAAAATTAAAAAATCGTTTGATGGATCAATTTTCCATCATAAGTGCTTATAAAAAATATATATAGATTAATTTTTTATGATCAGGTGGTAAATGGGGTTGATTACGTAACTACACAACTGCTCTGACTGGAGTAAACCTACACGATTTCGCAAATCTAAGGTAACCAAGGTCCATAAAATGCACGAGATACGACAATTATCACAGGTCGATCTTTCATTCCATCGGTGAATTTCAATTCGAGATAGTTCGAGACACGTGGGGTCTTGCAGTTATCGGCGAAATAGTTTTGTGTGACGTAATATTCGATGAAGGTATGGAGAAACTTACGCGATACCGGAAACTGGCACACATGTAACGGGAGTTGGGAGTCGATTGCGAACCACAACTTTTGTTTCAGGGTTGGGAAGTTCAAAAGCTTTTAAATTAAAACGTGTCGTAACTCGCGTGTCGGGTAAAAAATTGAGCGAAATTGAAGTAGGAGGGATTCTTTTTACTTTTTACGTTGGCAGGGTAAGGCAGGTGTAATGAAAGGTAAGGTGTAAAATATTTATTTTCCCAAAGACAACTGCAAAATGGTATGAGAGTAATCAAAATACACGAAAAAAAAATTCGTCCAAACGTTTCGGATAACAACAATTTATTTAAACTTTTGTCTCTTAACCAACCTAAAATTCGATAAATTGTTAGACCAGGGAAGTCAAACTCGCGGCCCGCGGGCCGCATGCGGCCCACTACGAACATTTTTGCGGCCCGGCCAATATATCCGCAAATAATAATAAATACGTGTGAGTAGCGTCCGACGATAGCCGACGATAGCCGAAAGTAGCCAAACACATGGTCTCAGTTCTCTGAACATAGTTTTGTACGATATACATGAATTAGTGCAGGTAATCGGAATAATTTTGTTTTAATATTAATTATAACTTAATTCATAGTACTCTCATTTATTTATACCGTTATTCCGTTTCTCTGGTAAGTTAATGTTAACATTCATATTTTATTAATTTATATATTTTTTTTATACATTTTATTAAAATGTATTATTTTTTCTTAACAACAGCGTATTTATTCCAGCCCATTGTATTCAGTATGTCTGTATTAAAACCAAGTGGTAGTAAAATTAAACGAAAAATCATTGACGAACATAGGATATTCCAAGAAAGAATTTAAGTAATCAGATTAAAGCAAAAGCATCTAATTTCGACAGTCTCTCCATTGCCTGTGACGAGAGCACGGACATTAGTGGCAAAGCTCAATTAGCAGTGTTTCTTCGTTCTTGTGACAAGAATTTTAACATTTTTGAGGAATTACTGGAATTAATACCGATGCCTGGTACTACCACAGGACGAGATATATTTACTTGCGTTTTTGAACTTCTGCAGAAATACGAGCTACCTTTGGCAAAATTAAATTCTGTCGCTACAGATGGCGCTCCATCAATGACCGGGAAAAACAAGGGCTTGGTCGCATTACTAAGAAAAAAAATTAGTGAAATTCACGGTTCAAACATTCATCATTGTATTATACATCAAGAAGTTCTATGCACGAAGGTAATAAACATGGAGAATGTTTTATCATATATAAAAAAAGATCTCGAGGCTTAAATCAGCGTCAATTCACTGCTTTCTTAAGCGACTTAGTGAATATTCGGGTTTGTCCTACTATACCGAGGTACGTTGGTTATCTTGCTCCAAGATTCTCAAACAATTCTGGGATTTGAAAGAAAAAGACGTAAGTTTACTTTCCGATCCAATATGGATACAAGATTTATCTTTCTTAGTTGATATAACCAAACACTTAACCGATTTAAATTTATCGTTACAAGGGAAAGATCATATTATTACGAAAATGTTTGACATAATTAACAAAAATGAAGATTTGACACACTTCCCGACGTGCAGCATGAACAAAACGAGTTTAGATGAGACTTGTTCGTATCAAAAATACGCAGAAAAAATTGCAAATTTAATAGCTGAATTTGAAATGAGGTTTAACGATTCTAGTTAACTCGAAATTTTTATTGTTTTCTTCGATTTTCTCATAGACTCAGTACCAAGCCATATGCAAATGGAGGTGATCGAGATTCAATGCGACGCAAATTTGAAAGAAAATTTCATTCAAGTGGGCGTGCCTGAATTTTACAAATATTTACCAGCCAGATTTGAAAATACTCGAAAATTCGCATACGAAATTATTTCCATGTTTGGTAGTACTTATCGGTGCGAGCAGTTATTTTCAGTCATGAAAGGTAATAAGTCTCCTATTAGAAACCGTATCAATGATGCTCACCTTGGGTCAGTGTTGAAAGTTATCACTGCAAACACAATTTCTCCAGAAATAGGAAAGATAATTGCAGAGAAGAGATGTCGAGTGTCAGGACGTAAACATTAAATTTTTCTTTTTCGTTTAAAAAAAAAACAATATATATATATATATATATATATATATATATATATATATATATATATATATATATATATATATATATATATATATATATATATATATATATATATACAGGGTTTTTCACTTAAAACTCCGCACACCAATAACTCCAAAACGAAAAGAAATATTTAATTTATGTAAAAAGTAGTCAAAGTGTGGGGTGAAGTAGATATTTCCTAAAGTTTAAAAAATTCGACGCCTGCAAAGAGCTGGGCGTCGCGACGCGTCGAAAAATTATTCGATTGCAGAGACTTTGGAAATACGAGCATACAAAAGTACATATTATTTAAAAACTTTTTTGTTATTTACTCAAATTTATTTACGTTACCCGTTTCTAAGTTATACCGATTTAAAGTAAACATTTCTTGATTAATAAAAAATGTGATTAACGCTTATTTTTACAAGTATGCCATGAATGTTAGTTACTATGGCAACCATTGTTATCGCAGTTGTTTTAAGTGCAATTACAAACAATAGATTTCAACTATTTTAGTATGATTTTATTTATTATTTTTTATCGATTTAGTTCTGATAACATGATAAATAAATGAAAAAACAGTAAAATACCTACAAGTTAATAACCAAAATTATTATTGCAATTAACTACATAATAAGACATTTCAACAATTTTTTTCAAAATTATGTGCATCTGCTCGAACACAACTATCAAAAACTTTTAACAGATGAGCTTGGGTCACTTGTAGGAGAGTCCTTCTTGTGATAGCGGCACACGCTGCACTAATTTTGTTAATGAGATCAGCCATATCTTCGATAGGTTCTTCATAGATAACGTTTTTTAGGTAGCCCCAAAGAAAATAATCTGGTGGTGTAATGTCCGGGGACCTCGCCGGCCACCTTACCGGTCCATTAGTACCAAACCATCTATTGGGATATTCTCGGTTCAAATACCTCGTTACTATTTGGGCATTATGTGCAGGCGCTCCATCCTGCTGTAGCCACATATTCATTCTAGTGTCAAGAGGCACTTCTTCTAATAGTTCCGGAAGTGTAGTTCGAAGAAATCTTAAATAGCTATCTGCATTTAAAGTTCCTTCGTAAAAGTACGGTCCAATAAGGAATCCATTTAATATGCCGCACCAAACATTGATACTAAAAATTCGTTGGTTACCTCTTTCTGTAATCCAACGAAGATGGTTTTCGGACCAAAAACGACAGTTGTGTCTATTAACGATTCCATTATTTTGAAATCGACTTTCGTCGCTCCATAAAATTTTCGAGAGAAAATTTGCATCTTGGCTATACAAATCGGACAATGTCGCTAAGAAATACATTCTTCTAGCATAATCGCCTGGTTCTAATTTATGAACTATTTTACTTTTGTACCGGTGAAAAGAGTTTCTACGTAGAATTCTCCACGAAGAACTTATGGTAACACCGGTATTTTGTTTTATCTCTGATAGGGATATCTTGGGGTTATTATCAACCTGCTGAATTACAGCAGCAGTATTTTCATCATTTGTAGCCGTCCTGTTCCTATTTCTTTTAGGTTTTATGAAGCCTTGGTTTGATAACGGAGAACGGAAAACAGAAAAAAAAATGTTTTTTTTTTCGACGCTGATGATTTCTATACCGGTTGCGGTCTCCTAGGACCTACCGATGTCGAGATATAAGTTTCGTTGCCAAGCGAAAAATAGATAAAACCGAATTTTTCGAAAGTATACAAGAAGAGAACGGGATGAATGAAGTTATAGATAGTATTCCTTAAAGTTATTGTGTACCTTCTTTGGCCGACCACTAAGTATAGTCTGGCGTGCAAAGTTAAACCCTAAACACTTCGGAAAACCCTTTGGGACACAAAAGTCTTATTTCAACTTGACATCTAGTTCACGAGATCTTAAACGCCCCGTATATTGATCAGTTAGATGAACTAAACTTGGAGCAATTTTCTTCCGACTACTAAAATTAGATTCCGCTATTGTGTTGCTGCCTCATTAAGCTAACGAAGTTAATACCGTTTGCGAGTTGACGTCTTGGAGAACAAATTAGTTCGTGCGCGTCTCCTTAATCGAATTAAAATCAACTCAAATAAGTCGCGCTTAAACGGGTCTCAGGTTGATACGTTAAGCGACCAACCTAGTCTATCAAATCCTTAAGCATCGTGTCACCTGTACTTACCTGTAAGTCTATCTCGCATATCCCGGGACGGACTAAGACAAATTAAGCGGGGATTTGATCGTAGTTCCCCCAAAATGCGACGGGATTTAGAATGTTTAATGGAAAATCGACCGTTCTGTTTTACGTTACTTGACAAAGGTGATCCTATTTGATGCATTCGCAGTATAGTGTGCCTCAATCTTCAACCCTCCCCAATGAAACTTTTACGATGTTATTACCTATTGTTATTGGCTAAAACCATTAAAAACAAATTTATTCTGACTTGAATGACAAGGCGGAGGTGGGCCAGGTATACGAGGTTAGCGCCAAAATTTCCCGGCCTGACATAGATGCAGCTCCGGCGAAAAAAAAAATTAAGTCTTGCGTCGAATAGTTTTTTATGGACAGCATTTTAAAAATGTCGCAAATAACGCAAATTGAGTATAGAGCAGTCATAAAGTTTTTGACAAAAGAAGGGTTAGCACCTACAATTATTAAAGACATACTGAATGGTGTGTACAGCCAAAGTTCTCCTTCTTCTTCTGTAGTGAAAGAATGGTGTCGAGTGTGTGCGGTCTGTCTTGGAACTCTGTGGGTCGGAACCGAAGCCTGTGAGAGAAACTATTGTAACGAGAGATGACCCTCTATCGAAAAAAGAATCAATGGAGTGGCGTCGTAAGTGTGATGCACCTCCAAGAAAATTCAGAGTTTGCCAGTCAACAAAAAAGGTGATGGCCGCGATCTTTTGGGATAGTGAAGGAATTCTTTTGATAGATTTTAAAGAAACTAATACCACTGTCAATGGTAAATATTACGCAACATTATTACATAAATTGCGAGACTGCATACGCGTAAAACGTCGAGGAAAACTGACCAGAGGCACGAAAATGCACCTGTCCATACTGCTGGTGTTGCACAAGCGGCCATTTTAGACTGTAGGTTCCAACAGATAGATCATCCTCCCTGTAGTCCAGATATGGCCCCCAGCGACTATTATTTGTTTGGCTATTTGAAAAAGGACTTACGTGGACGGCGGTATATATCCCGCTGCCCTCGTAATTAAACAGTTCTTTTTTGCTATGCACTTTGGTTTTTAGTTTTGAAGTATTTATTTCTAATATTACATTATAATATTATCCCTAGGGTGCAATACAATACAATACAATACAATAAATACACTTCTCATATACATATACACGTTCAGGCGACTGGTCTTCAGGCGGACTGTTCAGTTCGAACTGACAGGCCTGCCGTATCGTGTATAGCCGGCTTTTCCCGTAACGACTCCAGGACCGTCCTAGGAATTTATCTACCAAGACTAACAAGCAGGATATAAGCGTGTTTTCAATCTTTTCCACCAAGCACACATGTACATAAAAAAATTACTACAAAGCAATAATTCATTACGTTCTATGACACTTGTTATTTTCGAAAATCAAATTTTTCGAAAGTATCTACTCTCTTATAAAAATTTTATATCTTGGCAACGGTAGGTCCTACGGGATCGTCATTGGTACAGAAATGATCACCGTTGAAAAAAAAATTTTTTGTCTGTTTGTCCGTTCTCCGTTCTCGTATTTTGATTTTTCCTGAATAACTTTCGAACCGTTGGAGCTACAGAATTGAAATTTGCCCCCCACCCCCCCTTTTAAGCCAACACTAGGCACATAGGCTTATAAGAAATGGCGCTGATCCGACGCCGGTATCCATCTTCTTTTCGCGATTTTGAACTGTTTTTTGGACTTTGCTATGGAACACGATAAGTGTCCGAAATTTGAAATAATCGGCTTCATACATTGCACAACATTGCAGATATGTTTCGTTTTTAATCTTATCCGCTTGGAAAATCCCAGTAATAACTAATGAATGGTTCAAAAATGTGCGATTTTATGCTGGAAAAATAGAGAATATTCACTTCATGTACAACAACTAAAAATATTTGCTAAAGCTTCATTTTATGCAAAATATGTAATTTCCTTATATCGTTAATCTAATTATTTCATTCTAGAACGGGTATATCCAAAATATTGAGTTGATATTCCTAATAATAAAAAAGATTCTTTGCATTTAAAAAATAGTAGTTATAAATTTAATAAAAAATACCATACAAACGTACCAATTGAAAGATGGAATACATTATAAAGTTAACGACTCTTGCCATACAAAACAACATAAATATAATCAACCTTAATTACGATAGTGAAACAGATTTAGATTTAATATAATGTCATTGTTTTTTTAGTGTAATTTAATAAGATTATACTCACCTAAATAGACAAAAAACATTATTATCACCAAAATGGACTGGAATGGAATAGAAGGAAACGAAAATACATAATAAAAACACATAAAAAAATAATCAAATAACCGAGGCGGGACCCCAGATGTTCCCCGCTAATAACCGTAACTCACGTGGCTTAAACTTTGCAAAGAAAATACGACTTGTTGGAAAGTTTTACGACCTACGTCGCAAACTTTCAACAATGGCGGAGTTTACCAACTTTTTCATATGTCACTATCTATAAAAAAAGGGAAAATTAATCAGTTACGTAGTCTTTCCGAATGGCCACGTTGTTCGTGTTTTTCGCGTTCTTTCTTCTCGAATCGTCGCTCGCTATGGAAAGCCCGGCGAAGCTAAATATGAAACAGGGCTTGGCGATGAACCAGGTGCTGGGAATTTACGCCATAACCAACGCCACCAACGATTTGTGTAGGAAGCAATCCGCGGGATTTGCTCGAGCATTGCGTGCCTTCGAACCGTGGGCTTTGAAAAGTAAGAATCGCGTATCCCGGTGAAAAAAGTGTATGTTGTCGGTTATTGATTTAATGAATCCTTCTCAGATGCTATACTAAAAAAAACCCAAGTACAATCGATGTACGAAAAGCATTAGCAATAGCATTGTCGTCAATATTCTCAAAAATTTTGGAGGAAGCTTTCTATAAAAGGCTGTTGGAAGTTTTAGAGAATGTAAACTTATCAACACATGATGCAATTGTGCCTCTATATAATAAAATACTAAGTAATTTAGATAATAATTAACCAACGACTTGTCTTCTTTTCGATCAAAAAAGAGCTTTTTATTCTTGGCAACGCTCTAGGATGGTGTGCAAAAAGTTGTCTAAAAACAAAACAAACAAAAGAAATTCTCTTCTAGTGACGACATGACTTCCAGTGGCGTTCCGCAGGGTACTATATTGGGGCCTCTATTATTTATTATCATTATCAATGTCATAGTTTCCTGTGATCGGATAATAATTATCAATCACTATTTGGTGATGACAAAGCTGTGGTTTCCTGCGGTGCCGACATAGAGGATCTCTCTAAGAACTCTAATGAGGCGGTGGCAGGTATTGTTGAATATTTGTTGTTGTTGATAAACTAAATTGATTCATTTCTCACTAAGAGGCATAGAAAAGAGCATCTTAGTTAAGTGTAATAATAAAACGATCGAGGAGAGGCGGAATGCGAAATTCTTGGGAGTTTATATCGATTCGGGTCTTTCTTGGTCTCATCATTCTCAAAAAATTATCCACACACCTGTTTTGTCATTTGGCAACTTAGAAGAAGGGTCGAATATAGCCTTTTATTGCTATATTATTATTCGTATATTCAGTCCTGTTTAAATTATACTATTACTAATGGTTTTCAGACCTATCCCATCATCCACCTGAGGATAGTTGGTGGACAACTCGTAAATATTGGTTTTCTTTTACTCTCCATACCTTTTCCTTATTTAAAGTCAAAAAGTCAGTACCTTCCCTATGAAATTTGAATATTCATTTAGTCCTCTAAGAGGGTTTTTTGCATTTCAGTGTTTGATTCCTCGTCTAAATTGCAATCGGGGATACTCTACGGGAACCTTTTCGAATTCGGCAGCTTCCGGCAGTGCTTGGAGATAGACGAGACGACAAGATTCGGCTCCATCGCCGGAAAGCACTGCACCTTGAAGGTCTATCCGGACACTCGCCTGATCAAAAAGATCCTCTCTTACAGAAACATATCGGAAAGAGTAAACTAAGAGACTGGTGTTTTGATTGGTGAGCTGATCGACCGCGAATGTTCCAGAGGTGGAGGATAATCAGCGGCTTGGTGCAAAACGCCACATTGGATTGGTCGGTGTGCATTCCAGAGGCGTGTGGGGTTGATGACGTGTTGTCCCATTTCCGAAAGTTGATCGAAGTGTTAACTGAAGGTTTGAACGTGACTGTTGGTTTGACAGAAGGAAACTGTTACACAAAATGCGACTGGGCGTCAATCAGCGGCACGGAAATCAGCATTTTGTAAGTCATTTTATCTCGGTAACTAGCAAAGTGCATTTTTTCCAATAATATCGTCTTAATGGGGCCTCCAACTCAACTAACATGGTCATTGCTTTTCAACCACTGAGGACTCGTCTTCTTCTGTCTAGACTACGGCAAGCTCTAATTCCTCTGATACGGAGACGGTAGCGAAAATTATTACCCACGTATTATTGATTCGGGTTATCGAATGCGAATTGATAGCTTATAGTTTTTTATTACAAATCCCGAAATATAAAAGCTAGCCTTTGTATATTATTAGCTCTATGGAAGTTTGATTCAAAAAATTAATTTTGGCAGTTGTTAGATATATGGAAAATTCTTACCAGACCGTGATGGATTTGCAGATTGATTGTAGTGCAGATATGTACTTAAAACCCCTCTTTTTGGGACAAATAAATGGTTTCCGCTCTTGATTTCGAGTTGATTATAGTCAAAACCTGCACTTTCATAACTTAGCAGACTGAAATATACATTAAAACTGCAGATGACTACTTAAAAACCCACTTTCTTGGATTGACAGTAGGATTTTCTTCCATTATTCGATTACAGTCAAAATCAGCTTTTTCGACTCATATCATACCCAAAAACCGCATCAAAACTGCAAATATCAGCTTAAACTATCATTTTTTGTTCCAAACAGTTACCTTTTTTTGTCGATATGATTCAAATACTAGTCAAAATTGGCGTCTTCGGGCATTAGAATAACGCAAACCTTTATAAACCATTAGATGTCGACGTAAAACCCACTTTCTGAGTCATATAGTTGCCAATTTCGATAAAATCCCTGTCAGAACCTGCTTTTTCGCCTCTTATTGGGTTTTTGGACTTTGGAAGAGGTTTTGAGCCTGTCAATAGGGATACTTCAATAAACAAATTAGGAAAAATGGATATAAAGCCCTAAATTGGTTCAAATCTTGTGTGCGTCCATCTTGGTGAAGCATGGGGTACCCCTGTTTAGAGCCATTATTGTCTCTTCTGTAAGTAAATGAGATCTAAATCTGAACTTAGTTTCTAGGTTTCTAGGACTATTTTCACAATTGCTTTTTAATCATTCACGAGACAAAATTGCTTGTGGGAATTGTGAATAAAAGCGGCCCCAGTATGGAACCTTGCGGCGCACAGCAACTGATTGACCTAAATTAAGATAGCAGTGGTCATCAATAATCTTTTCTAGAAGTTCACATAGGTAGTGTAAAATATGAAGTTAAACGGTGATTAACTTTTAAGCATGGGATTTGGCGTGTATGCCCTGACTGTGGGAGTCATAACGACATACGATTTTCGTTTTCCAACCGATGGTAGGTATATATTACCAGCGATGTGTCCAAAGTTATGGAAATTTAACTATAATTTTTATTATTTTGTTATTCTGAGTCAATATTACCAAGCAGCTGGTTACTTTTTGCAAATGGATTAAAAACAATAATCACTAGGAGCAAAATCCGGGCCATAAGGTGGTTGCGGAACCAATTTCCATCGTAAATTGTCCAAAGCATCTTTGATTTTCGGTGTGTCGTCTTACGATATCCAATTGCAGTTGCTGATGCATCTGTCGCATTAATTAATCCTTAAACCCACATTACAGTAAGCCTTTCCAACATTAATCCATGTTAGTACCTCAATAACCACCGCCATCTCATTCTGCAACTAGCACGACAAATACTTTTTAACAACTGAAGACTCTATTATCTACCACAAGCCCTAGTTCTTCTAATATGGAGACAGTAATCAAAATTATTAACCACATATTGATTAACAGCTCCTTTCTTTACAATACTTTTGCATTGTACCCTAGTATCAGACGTATTGAGTTTCTGCTCTCATCCCAAAAGCCTAGGCATCCAGCTAAAGCCCGTTTGAAACCCACTCATAGACAGTACTTTCAGATTTTGCAGACTCACCAAATACTCCCATCAAACGCTCAGTAATTACAGAAGTTGTCCCACGTTCATTTCACAAAAAGAAAATTATTGCTGATAGTAAGATGGCAACATTTCCAGAACTTTGGAAACATCACTGGCATATAAAAATTTCAGGGCTAATTACGATCTTTTTTCTCGCGTTCTAGAAAACAATAACTACGTTGTCAAGACATTTTCCGCTAGGCAGAACACCAAACGGATATTCGCCAGAGCAAAAGGTGTTTTTTATTTTTTAATTACAATAAATTACAAAAATTAAATTAGGTATAAGTTAGTTATTTCTTGCTCTCAGATGACGCAGATGTATTTTTAGGCACCTCCGACCTAGATTGTATACACGGAATAAGGGTCATGAGCACTTGTTACGTAATTATAGGGCACCGATTTCTTATGGTGATGTTTTACCCTGTGATCAACAGTCTGCATATTATTGAGGTACGTGTTGTGTCCAATCAACTGCAGCCGCATACGGGGTGTTGTATGATGACGTGGGATCAATTTATGAGAGAATCGGTAATGAAATGACAAGGTATAAAATACTTGCCCTGCAACAGGGGGCCTTTATTCAAGAGACAGTGACAAAGGTTGCAGAGTTAACATATCAAATCAATGTCACTTTAAATATAAAGTTTCGTCACTAACAATTCAAATCCCTAAATACTTTTTGGAGAGAATGCCTCTATTGCCTGTGAATGGTTCCAGCTATTTCCATCAATGGCACGAAAGGTAGTCTCTTAAATATAGACTTTAAAATATTCCTGTCTTCCCAATAAGACACATTTTTACATTTTAACTGAATGACAGATTAAGCACAATTTATATGAGGACATATCATTCAATATATCTTAAACATGATAAGTTAGAATTTCTGAAAAAGAACTCAGAATTTCTGGCAAAGAAGTTACGATTTCTGAAAAAATATTAATAATTTTTCTGGAAAATAAGCTGGAGTTTATGATTTAAGTTAAATAAAATTTCTGGAAAATAAGTTATAATTTCTGAGTTTCTAGAAAATAATTCAGTTTTTCAAAAAATCTTGACTTATTTTTAATAAATTATTACTTATTTTTCAGAAATTCTCACCCAACTCAGAAATTCCGACTTGCTTTCCAGATATATTTGTTAAAATCAGAAATTCTGGCTTTTTTTCTAGAAATTATGAATTATTTCTCAAAATTTATAACTTAACTCGAAATGTCTGACTTGCTTTCCAAAAATTATTACTTAACTCAGAAATTTTGACATATTTTCCAGAGTTTATTACTTATTCCTCAGAAACTTTTACTTAACTCAGAAATTCAGACCTATTTCCCAGAAATTCTGATTTGTTTTCCCGAAATTGTTAATTATTTTTCTAAAAGTTTGACTTAACTCTGAAAATTTTACTTATTTCTCAGAAATTAATACTTATTTTTCAGAAATATTCACCTAAATCAGAAATTCAGATGTTTTTAAGAAATTCTTACTTATTTAACAAAAATCCTCATTTATGTTAGAAATTCTAAACTATCTTATGAATTAAAATTATGACTTTACTCTAAAATTCTGACTTATTTTTCAGAAAGTTTACCTTAAATCAGAAAATTTGACCTATTTTCCAGAAATTCTGATTTGTTTTGCTGAAATTTTGACTTCACTTAGAAATCCTGACTTATTTTTCAGAAATTGGTAATTATTTTTCAGAAAGTTTGACTTAACTCTGAAAACCTTAATTATTTTTCAGAAATTATTACTTATTTTTCACAAAGCTTTACTTAAATCAGAAATTCAGATGTTTTTGAGAAATTCTTATTTGTTTAACAAAAATTCTAATTTAAGTTAGAAATTATGAACTGTCTTATGAATTGAAATTATGGATTTCAGAAAGTTTGCTTTAATTCAGAAAATTTGACCTATTTTCCAGAAATTCTGATTTGTTTCCTGAAATTGTGCCTTCACTTAGAAATCCTGACTTATCTTCCAAAAATTGTTTGACTTAACTCTGAAAATCTTAATTATTTTTCAGAAATTATGATTTCATTTTCAGAAAGATTCACTTAAATCAGAAATTCAGATGTTTTTGAGGAATTATTACTTGTTTAACAAAAATTCTGATTTAAGTGAGAAATTCTGAATTGTCTTATGAATTGAAATTATGGCTTTACTCTAAAATTCTGACTTATTTTTCAGAAAGTTTGGCTTAATTCAGAAAATTTGACTTATATTCCAGAAATTCTTTCTTGTTTCTAGGAAATTCTGATTTAAGTTAGACATTCTGACTTGTTTCCCAGAATTTCAATAATTTAACATCATCAAAAAAATGTTTGTACTTTGTACTTACCCATTGTAGTTTTATAATACCTTCATTCCAAATATTACTTCATCTAATGGGCTTAACTCAGGAGACCGAGCTGGCCAATTTGGGTGGGAGATAATCCGAAAGAAGAATAATACGAACAAAAAATTAGGTTTTCCATACGGACCGCTTAAAACATAATACAAGTGTACGTTTAAAATAATCTCTATTATCACAGAGTGTAAACTTCCTCTAGATGTACCGAACATCATAGTAATGAGCATCCGATTTTCAAGTGGGTACTGTATTACCGAAGCACGGCCATCACCGGAGGAACATTATGCGTGGACACGTTCTTCATGATCAGCGGCACCCTGGTCAGTTTGGGTTACTTCACCCAAGCGTCCAAAGGAAGTACGAACTGGTTGGTCTTTTACCTCTACCGCTACCTTCGTATCAGCGTTCCACTGGCAATCGTGGTACTGTGGTACGCCACCCTGATGCACCTCTTCGGCTCCGGTCCCTTATGGAACGACATGTTGCAACAGGTTCAAAAGCCGTGCCAGGAATATTGGTGGGCCACTATCACCCACGTGCAAAACTACGTGCACCCATTTCCGTTGGTACGTACCAATACATTTTGTACTATTGACATTATGCTATGTTGTAATAATATTAACGCATGTTAATTTTGGCGAGAGAGATTATATTTAGAAAATGAACTAGTATAAGACAGTATGAAATGGTATGAAATGAAACATGCATGTATGAGTCTCTTAGGAATGAGCATTAAAACATGTGTGTGGTCTAAGAATAGGCGAAAAAGGGTAGGACCATAGAAAATTAATTAAATGACTCCCCTTCACCCCCCCCCCCCAACGTTATAAAATGGTGTTTGCGACTTGCGCTGATGTCTGTATGTTATCGCTTGTAACATACGATTCTATGATTTGGGACAGAAAGGGAAATTAATTTAGTTATATTTTTTATAAATTCACTCTTTTACAGACTTTTTTGGAATACGCATCTTTTAAGCTCATTTCTTAGCTATGGACAGAGACCACAAAAATTAGTTGAACTCTATTAAGCAAGTAAAATAATGATTAACAAAAAAAAAGTTAGTTGAATTTATTAAGTAAGTAAAATAATTATTAACAATACTATAATAATAATAAGCAGATGCAAAGCTTCAGAAAAAAAAACGTTTATTTGTATTGCGCATCTTATGATAACATCCCTCTAGGAAGTATTGCGAAATTAACGAATTAAGACTTTATGCAGGATGCTCGGCATATAGTAAAATGGATATTTATTTACTAACAAATTACCAGTTTCTTTCGCATGTTCCTGAAATTTACATTCGTTTATCGAAAAAGCTGATGATATATGATTGTATAACTTTAAACTCTTGCGAACAAAACTTGTAGTACTATCAAGTCTCCATACAAAGCTATGTATTAATCCACTCTGTACAACGGATTTCTCACTTTCTATACCGAAAAAAAAAGTAAATACAGCGAGCATGGCGATGATAAAGTTGCTTTAATTCTTCCCGAACAGAAAAGTGATGTGGGACGTCGATACGGACTTACACCGTCGACTATATCCACGATTTGGAAGTGCAAAGTGACCAATTGCTTTTGAATGGGATTATCCAAGATCATTCTTATTTCGTGTGCAATACATCGTGTGTTGAATCGTGTGTGAATTATGCAAAATATGTCCGAGTCCAGTGTATCTCGGGAGATGCTCCCGCCCAAATGTAGAAAACACTATTCTATTGAAACTAAGGAAGTTATAAAGAATGTTTATTTGACTCTCATTGAACGTGGTGCCAGCAAGCAAGCAAGCATCTTTAGAAGGAGCCGCCGCATTGACGAAAATTCCAACATCAACTGTATGGAAAATTGTGAATAATCCCATTTCAGGAGGCTTGAAAAAGATGAAACCGGTGTTAAATGTGGCAGAACTACCTTATGGAAGTGATGGGTTTTAGATATAAAAAAATTGACAAAAGGCAAGTTTCCATGGAATCTTTTAGAATTCGGAAATGGCGACTGGAATATCTAGAAAAAATAAGGATTTACAGAGAACAACAAAGGCCAATTATTTACTTGGATGAAACCTGGTTCGACACTTATAATACCCCGGAAAAGGGTTGGGTTGACTCAACTGATAAGCCTAAAACAAACGCCCCATCATTTTGCATGCTGGCTCTGAAGATGGTTGGATTCCAAATGGACTTTCTCTGTCTGCGAAAAATATTAAAGATTCTTCTCTGGATTACCATGAAGACGCCACCGCTGATTTATTTGAAAGTTCGTTTAAAAACAAACTAGTTCCAAATATTCCTCCTAATACCGTCATTGTAATGGACAATGCAAGTTATCACAGTAGACAGTTGACTAAAACCCCTTCCTCATGTGACACAAAAGCAACAATCCAAAACTACATGTGTAATAACGACATTTATTTTCACGAAGATTATACCAAAAAGCAATTAATTGAGGTTCTACAAAGCTTGAACCTACAAAAGGAATACGTCTGTGATAGTTGTGCAAAAAAACTAGGGCATACAGTTTTAAGGCTTCCACCTTACCACTGTATATTGAATCCCATTGAACATGTGCCATTCGTCGTAACAATGTTTTCCCCGTGTTAACTCCAATGTCCTCAAACTTATAGAAACCCAAGTTTTTAACATCCCTCCACAAATTTGGGCAAATTCTGTTAAACATATAGAAAAAGTAGAGCAATCGTATATCCATAATAATTAGAACAGGCGATGATAGCTATAGTGATACTGATATATTATGTGAATAATTTTAAGTAATTTAAGTAGTTAATAAAAATTATTTGTAATTTTATTTTAGATTTAAACATAAATACATACATAGACAAATAAATATTGTTTAGTATCATTCCTAACAAAACCCCAAATAATTAAATTCTAAGCAAAGTACGGACCTGTTCGGCCATATTTCATTCTTACAACTTGCCCGGGTCCTTCGTTAATTCGTATCAGTTAGTCACTTTCTTATACCTATGAACAGACTTTAACCAGTACTTTCTTCTGATGGATATTCAAACCCTTTATACACACCTTTCAGTAAGACGTCAGCGTTGATATTAATTTTTCCAAAGAAACTTCCACGTGTAATACTATTTAGAAATCGAACAGGATGATGTTGGTCCTAGAAAGAAAAGTAGATGTTTGTGATTTATGCATTGTGCCGTATTAAATTAACATAGGACAACAAATATAAATGAATTCAGAAGAAGTCCATTTTAATTTCGACGCAAATGTAGTGTCACTTAGGCTCTGAAGAAGCCAGCAAGACGACCGGCGAAACGTCGGCAAAAGAATTGCAGATAGTAACTGGAATGCAATATGTCGGAAAACGAGCAGTTTTTTTCTTTTGCAGTGTATGGTGCAGGCGTGGTATCTGACTTGCGACATGCAATATTACTTTTTGTCCCCCGCTGTCCTGTTACCGCTGGACAAGTTTCCGATGCTGGGATACGCGAATCTAGCTTTGATTTATTCGATATCGATAGCGGTGAATTTTTATTTGGCTTGGATCAATAAGTACAACGGAGGCGTTCCTATAACGTGAGGCCATTTTGCATTATTTTGCCATTACTTATATAGTTGAGTAAGATCACGTCACCCAAATGATTTTTTTTAATTTTGATTTTAACATTTTTTTATAAGGAAAATTTTTAGGACTTTTAATTAAAAAAAAATTTTCAGCATCCATGGTCAAATGTCTATACTTTGAGAATATATTAACGACTTCAAATTATTTGTTTAATTTCGTATTATTAACTAACTTTTAAGTAAACAAATGAAAATTTAACTGATTTCTCGTTAAAAAAGATCATGTTTTTTTTATCGGTCGCACGCTTTACCCATTTAAGTTTAAATTCCGGAAGAAAATTTCACTGCTCGTCATTAGTTTAAACAAAATGAATTTATTTATGACAGCCCACCGGGCGCCGAGCGCTGTGTAGGTTGCAGGTTGCAGGTTTTATCAGTGATAATTTAAAATAATAACACAAAAGATAATTATAAAACAAATTTTATTATCATTTATGTTATTTCATTATAAATATTCTTAATAATTTTTTTAACAATGTTATAAAGAATACTATCAATTTCCTTTTATTATTTTTACCAAACAGCGTAAATTTAGAAAAAAAATCAACTTCAAATTTTTAAAACTGTTATGGTCTATATTTATTTTGTCTAGGCAATTTAGTAAATGATTATTTTTAAATTTACTGGTCAACACTCCATTTTTAGTTAACAAAAGAAAAACGCTCCGTTACGATTTTCATTTGTTTTTCGCGTATCCTAGTAAATAACAAAATCATTTCAGAACTCATTCCTGTCTATTCGTGACATAAATTTATACGCAAAGCATGAAATAATTATTAAAAATAAAAGCTGAAGTGTTGTTGAGTTGTGTTTTTTAGTTAATATTTTAGTATTATTATTTTTAATTGTAATAATAATATTTTCTGCGATTTAAAATGGGCCGAGTGAATTATGAAATTGTGTGATTAAAAAATTAGTTTTAATTATTATTTAAATATAATTTTGCCAATTTAGTTGATCATAAAAATGATTTTGGTGTTGACGCTGATTGGACTTTTTTCGCTACGTCTCATGGCAAAGGAGCGTGTGATGGCTTAGCAGGGAGTGTAAAAAGACAAGCTTATCGTGCTAGTCTCCAAACCGGTATTTATTTGCGTATCAATTGATCTTGTGAACATCTTAATATCTATTTTCTGCGGATATTTAAACCGCTTAAATTATATTGTCGATTTCGATTTCCAAACATTTTTTTTCACATGTCTTTAATCTTTAAATTTTAGAAACGTACACACAAGTTTTGTATAAACCGATTCTATTTATATTTATACACGCTTCTGTACATTTTTTAAATCTCTCTTTGTATTTTTTTTTTGTATTATTGGTTTGTATTTTTATTTTTAAGTTATAGCGTCGTCGATATCAACTCTTCAAAATTCTAACCACGTTGTTTTTTAGAAATCACCTGTTCTCGACTAAATTTTTTCAACATTATTATATAAGTCCGCATACCAGGGTATCGCCCTACCTGATCGGCTTGGGATTGGGCTACGCCCTACACAAAACGCGGGACAAGCGTTTGAAAATTAGCACCGGAATGGCTCTCGTTGGCTGGTCATTATGTTTTGCGACGATGCTAGCGTCGCTCGTAGGTGAGTTCGGTACCTTTTTAATTTTTTTTAATATTTCCTTATTTTAAATGGATTAGTATTTCTCTAAAATCCATTTCTCTGTCTATTTCTTATTGGGTTGTTCGGAAAGTCATTTCATTTTTTTTGGGGAACATGAAAGACAGTTTTCGTATAATGAATAAATATTTTATTAAATTATATATTGGCCATTCTGGTCACACCCTTTGCCATCTTTCTGGCAGTAACATAATTCCCCTCTCATAAAAGTTTTGGTCCTTGCTGGCAAAAAACTGGTTCAGGTGGTTTTTGACATCTTCATTTGAGGTAAAGGTTTTGCCATCCAAAAAATTTTGCGGGGACCGGAACAAATAGTAGTCGGAAGGCGCCAGATCTGGAGAATACGGTGGATGTTCCAGTACGTCCCATTCAAGCTGTAAAAGTTTTTGGCGAGTGACCAAACTTGTGTGAGGTCTCGCATTATCCTGGTGGAACACTGCACCCTTCCTGTTGATTAATTCGGGCCTCTTCTCTTTAAGTGAATCATTCAATTTGTCCAGTTGATGACAATAAACTTCTGAATTAATCGTTGTATTGTCCGGCAAAAGCTCAAAAAAAAACGATTCCTTTGACATCCCACCAAACGGAGAGCATCACCTTTTTTTGGTGAATGTTGGGTTTTGACACGCTTTGAGCCGGTTCATCTTTTCCGCTCCATGACCTCTTGCGTTTAACATCGTTGTATACAACCCATTTTTCGTCCGCTTCAAAAATGGATCATTTTCTTGACGTTTGAGGAGCGAATCACACACGTCAACGCGACGACACAAATTTCGCTCCGTAAGGACATGGGGCACCCATACATCGAGCTTCGAGGTTAAGCCCATACCTTTCAAATGGCCATAAACAGTCGAATTCGACAAATTTAATCTCTCCCCGATCTCTCGTATGGTTATTCGCCGATTTGCATCAACTAATGCCTTTATCGCATCTTTGTCAGCTTCGACCGGCCTTCCAGACCGTGGTGCATCTTCGACATCAAAATTGCCGGATCGAAATTTTGCAAACCAGTTCTGGCACTGGCGTACTGTTAACACGCCTTCTCCATACACATCCGTCAATTTTTTTCTCGCTTGGACAGCATTTTTACCTTTTCTGAAGTAAAAAAGTAAAATATGACGAAAATGCTGCTTATTGCTCTCCATATTTAAAAGGTCACCAACCAAAAACTACTGCGTAGAATTAATAGGACTTTTTCACACACAAGCCTTGCAATATCAGCTCTCAAGACATATAATGGTTATGCGGCTTAAGTGTGAAGTTGGTTTCGAAAAAACGTAATTAAGTCCTCCGACGGGAAAAAACGAAATGACTTTCCGAACAACCTTATACTTGTTTCGAGCAAAAGCATGGTTCCTACGAGTTTTCTTTCTGTATATTCTTAATTTTGCAATTACAAACTTCTCGTCTCCCTTTCTGGTCTCATATTCAATAAATATAAAATTTTTAATTTTCTGGGATTCATTTACTGGTTGGAAATGTAATTGTGGCGATTTAGGAACAATACTTACTTATAAAATTTAATTTTCGAAGAGCCTTTTGCTCATAAAAAGTAAAAGAGAGAGAGAGAGAGAGAGAGAAAACTTGGTCCATATTTTCGATTATTTGTTTGTATTTGCTGTGAAAAGATTTATAAATAAGTTTATGTTCTGGCTTTTTAGTTCTATCAGCAATGGTTTCTATCGCTGTTAACTTATTTCTCAATTGTTTTGTTATTAAATATTTACTATTATTTTATATTTATATATAGTGAAAACTCCCTATAGCGAAACTCTGCATAACTTAAAACTCTGCATAAAGAACAAAACTTGTTCAAAGCTATCTATTAATCCACTCTGTATAACGTATTTCTCACTCTCTAGACCGAAAGAATAAATGGCACATTAGGTAACAAAGTAAGGAATGTACACCGTCGACTGTATCCACGATTTGGTAGTGCAAAGAAAAAATCATTCAGGCTGAAGCGGCAGGCAGTTCTAAGAAAGCCCAAATTTGAAAAATTTGGATCGGGCAATGTTGCATTGGTTCCAACAGCAACGTCTTAAAAAAATGTACCACTCTCTGGACCTATCGTAAACCTAAAAGCAGAAAAGTTTGCTGAACAGCTCGGCGGTATCGATTTCAAAGCTTCGGAATCATGGTTGGGGAAGTTCAAACAGAGACATGGTATAAATTATGGACAGATAAGGGGCGAAGCCCGGATGTCGACAGAAACGTCACTAATGATTGGCTGGAGAAGACGTGGCCAAAACTAGCAGAAACTAGTATTTTTTACAAAAGGACGCCAGATTAAAAATCCTAAATTTCAGTCTGTGGGTGGAAAACTTTCTAAAGAACGTATAACTGTGTTAGTAGCTGCAATATGAGTGAGAAAGAAGAAAGAAAGCTAGTCGTGATTGGAAAACCAATTAACCCACGATGTTTTAAGAACAGCAAGCATTTGCCTGTCACTTACAAGGCCAACGAAATGGGATGCAGAATTAAAAGGGGGGAAGATATTACTTCTCTTAGATAACTGGGTGAGGAAGAGCACCAAGAGGAAGAAGAAGATGAAGAAGTAGATCTGGGACCACCACCAACCATTCAACAAGCCCTATATTCAGTTAAGCTGCTCTCGAAGAAATGGTGAAATACAAGCCAATGTACGGGATGCGTATTGGCATACTAAAAAAATTCAAAAGAAAATGACCGATTATTTGAGACATTAAATAGTTATATTAAATGTTCCTAATATGCACATATGCGTCTTTTTATTTTTCAAGTGCCTATAACTCTCTATAAGGAAAAAAAGCAGTCCCTTCAATTTCGCTATACCTTGAGTGCTATTTGACTCGCATATTGGCAGGTTGTCACGTGTTTTTCGTGGAAGAACATGACTACGACAGGATCGAGAGTTCTTTGTTCTTGGCCGTTTCCAGATCGTCATGGACCCTCGGAGTACTCTGGATGGTATGGGCCTGCGTTAACGGCTCCGGAGGTGACATTATCTTGAGGAATTTCCTCATTTTTTCGTACACTGAGTTCCGCGTTTTCAGGACCGATCAATTACGTGTTATCGCTTCACGTTTTTCGCGTGGTTGGCAGGATCAGCTACGGAATGTACCTGCTACACATGCTGCTGCAATTTACGATGAGCGGGGCTGCAAAAATGCCCGGCTACTTTTCCGACTTCTACGCGGTGATCAAGCGTGGGGCCTCGAACTGGGTTCAAGAATTTTAGTCATCCACTGTTTCAGATATTCGCAGCGTTGGGTGATGTGTGCGTCATGCTCTTTGCAGGATTCCTGTTTACGATTTTGTTCGAATCGCCGCTACATCAGACGTTGATGTACGCATTGAAACGAAGTAAGTGAGTCCAAAAGGGGTATAAAATAAATTAATTAATATTGATATGAAATGATATTAACATATGCAAATGTATTTTTAGACAATATTTCCAGGAAATCTCAAAAACATGCCCGACACACTGGATTTGCTTATCGGGATTATGTAGCTTATAGGGTAGTATGTAGATAAAGTAAATCTGTGAAGAAGAAGAAAATGGAAGGTTGAAACACATTTCGATGATTATCATATAAAAAAAAATTACTAGAAAAGCAAATTTTTAAGTGAGGTACTTTTTGTTCGAATAATTGCTCGAATTATTTGTTTTATTCTGTTATTACAGTTTTGATCGATGCAACGTATTACTAATTTGTTTATATGTAATTTGCAATAGCTTTATTGTTGTTCAACATTTAAAAAATCAATGTAATTGATTTAAAAATGCAAACGCATACGAATTACAGCGGTTCTTCTTCTTCTTCTCTTCTTTTAGCAGTCCCAAATGAGTTAACATTAGGGTAGTGTCTCCATCATTGGAGTTTTTGGTAGCAATGGATACCATATTTCCGTTACTTTTATATAAGGGGTGTTTTTTTTTATGTATAGAACTTTAAGTTGCAATAAAACAACGATGGATTATTCGATTGACATGAATTTTGTTTATTCGAAAGATAATCTTGTGGCATTACATTTTAAATATGATTTCTGGCCACTGCTGGCGCGGATGTAGTCCAACCTGGACGCCCAATTTTCGATGACTTTTTCCAACATTTGCGGCCGTATATCGGCAATAACACGGCGAATATTGTTTTCCAATTGGTCAAGCGTTTATGGCTTATCCGCATAAACTTTACCCCACAGAAAGTAGTCTAGCGGTGTTAAATCACAAGATCTTGGAGGCCAATTTACAGGTCCAAAACGTAAAATTAGGCGGACACCAAACGTGTCCTTCGATAAATCGATTGTGGCACGAGCTGTGTGACATGTTGCGCCGTCTTGTTGAAACCACATCTCCTGGACATCATGGTTATTCAATTCAGCAAAGAAAGAGTTAGTAACCATAGCTCTATACCGTTTTTGAAGAAGTACGGACCAATGATTTCACCAGCCCATAAAGCGCAGCAAACAGTCAGTTTTTCTGGATGTAACGGTGTTTCGACATACACTTGAGGATTAGCTTCGCTCCAAATGCGGCAGTTTTGTGTTTTGGGCCCATTCGACGAATCTACGCCTTACCTGATGATCATTTGGCTTCAATTCTTGCACGAGTTGGATTTTGTAAGCACGTAAACCAAGATCCTTCCGCAAAATCTTCCATAAAGTGGATGGACACAGACCCCATTCATTCTCCTCAATGCTACGCTCTAGAGCAGCAATAGCTTCTTTTGTACGCACCGTACGGCGTCTCCGGGGATGCGAGTTATCAATAAGAGTTAACGTGGTGCGAAAACTTTCCATGGTTCATCGAATTAACTGCTCTGATGGACGATTTTGTCGACGATAAAATGGACGTAGTGCGCTATACGTATTCCGCACAGAACCATTATTTTCAAAATAAAATTGGCACCATTTGCAAGCGTTGTTCAGGCGTGAGTCTATTCATAATGAATTGCCAAACAAAACTGAGAATAAGTCACTTGACAGCTGTTAAATCGGTCGCCATCTTGAACATTAATGCCAACTTAAAGTTCGAAAAAAATCACCCATTATAATTATGCAAAATAAAATTGCCATAGTCCTTTTAATTTTTAACCAAAGCAATGTTTCCTATAGAACCAAATTCCGCCTTCGGTATTACTATACAGGGCCAAGTCAAAAAGTTATCGGAGCATACTTTTTTTAATGTTACACCCTGTATATCTGCAGACATAAAATTTATCTTTTTTTACATCTTCTAAAATATATAATAGCATGGTTTGGCACATTTTCATAGTCCTTCGAATAGCTTTAAGAGGAATCATTGGTCTCATTTGCATATTTAGAAAGGATAAATGAAGTACTTCTCGAAGTTTTACTATGTTGTTGTATCCTGTTTTGTATACTCCATTTTGTTTATAGCCCCACAAAGAAAAATGTAAAATTCGAAGATCGGGAAACCACGAAGGCCATCTAACAGGTCCTTTCCATCATTGAGGAAGGTTGTTATTAAGGAATCATTAAAGACTTTTGGTTACTTAAAATTTACTTAAAATTTTATTTTGAAAAATGAGACAAAAAATACTGCCTTCCGGATGCACCAAAATGTTAAACGTCTGTGTTTTTCGTTTTTGGAAAGTTTCACCATTGAAATGGCGTCACTGAAGGAAAACGAAAAAAGAAAAACTCCAAAATACGCATCTAGAATGCAATCGATATGTGTTTTATTCTTTTACAGACGGAGACAGCGACGTAGCAAAAGTGAAACCCCTTCAGAGAGCGATTGCAAAGTCTAATGGTTGGCATCCTTAATATCCAAGGTAATAAAAAAAGCTAATAAAACTGACAATTTCATCTGTATTACTACTGAATAAACGTATGCAACTTTTATCGGCATTTTCAGTCACTTCGTTACCAAATGCTGTGCTGGAAAATCGTTTCCGAATAGGTCGAATTTGTTTATTAGTTAAAAATATTTCCGTTTTGAAGGTTATTTTTGATTTCTGATTAGTTTTTTTTAATTTAATTTTACACGGTATGGATTAACACTTGAATAATAACAATTATCGGCCTCTATTACAGAAGTTTACTCTTTGTTGATAAACGCAAACTAGAAGTTCTTGGTGTAGTTTCAAATGGGGGATTTTTTTGTGAAAACTAGTATTTATTTTACAAAATTTAAAATATTTTAAAAACTGTTAGGTTTTGGCTATGCAATAGAGAATTTTTACAGGATTCAAAACAAAAATTTGAAAATAGGGCGTTCCCTTCTTCTTCTTCTTCTTTTGTATTTGCTAACATTTTCTCATAAGCTTTGAAACCCTTGAAAATGAACTCTATTATATACTCATCCTGTACAGGGTTATTCATTATATTTTGACACCCACCAGATGGAAAGCAAAGTGTAAATACAAACGATTTTTGCTCTATTCTCTATTATGCAAATGTCAGAAAAAACAAACGAAAATCCCAAGCTGTCAAAATGACAATTGACTTAAATCGTAGATCTTTTTTTCCTGATATCAAAAACATATAGTTTATTGACATTTCATTTAGCCGTTTTCGAGATATTTCAGGTTAAAAATAATTATCATTCGATTTTCTAGACAATAGCCATATTGTTTAAAAATGGTCAAGTCTGCCTAGATAGCAACGATATTATCTATGTGTGCAATTGTTTTGACAATATTCTACTTGTGACACCTACTCAATTAACTAATCGTTAATTACTGATATTTATATTGTTTCAATAATATAATTTTTTTATTCATTTCAAATATCTTAAGTTATTTAACTTACGCTGTAGAACTTTAGTTTTGATTAGATGAAAAAAGTAGAACATCGTTAAAACAATTGCAAACGTTGCTATCAAGGCAGACTTGACCATTTTTAAACAATATGACTATTGTCCAGAAATTGAAAGACCATTGATTTTAAACTGATATATCTATGTCAGTTATATGCCTTTGGAACCAGGAAAATAAGATCTACGTTTTAAGCTGATAATATATAGGACATTCCATAAAAAAATAGATTTTTCTGTCATTTTGACAGCTTGTGATGATCGTTTTTTTCTGACATTTGCATAAGATAGCAAAGCAAAAATCTTCAAACTTTTGTATCTACAGTTTTTTTTTCTATCTAACAAAATTGACCTGTAGGCACGCCTGGCACTTACCGTAACTCCAAGAAATTAAATTAAATCTCAATAAACTCTTAAAAAACGGGTCGTGTGTAAAACGTTTTTAATCGGCAATTTTAATTGGCGTTACAACGCGGTTTGCGCGGGTATCTTCTACTCAAATTCTTTAAAATCAAATCGTATTGTCTTCTGTTTATCTCGACGAACCTGCTACGCCACTGGGCGTAATACGAGTTGCTCTTTTTTATGCCGGGCCAGTGAACGAGGAAGGCACCGTCCAACACTACAAACTTGTAACCCTGAAGGCACAACTCGAGCATCTGAAATTGAGAAATTTCGGCGAGTGTCGGCGACGACGCAGGACAAATAAAGTCTGTTCATAGATATAAGAAAGTGACTAATAGGAATTAAGGAAAGACCCGGGCAAGCTGTAAAAATGAAATATGGCCGAACAGGTCCGTACTTTGCGTAGAATTTAATTATTTGGGGTTTTGTTAGGAAAGATACTAGACAATATTTATTTATTTATGTATGTATTTAGGTTTAAATCTAAAATAAAATTACAAATTATTTTTATTACCTACTTAAATTATTTAAGATTATTCACATAATATATCAGTATCACTATCGCTATCATCACCTGTTCTAATTATTATTTGTTCTATATTATTTGCAATATGGAAATACGATTGTTCTGCTTTTTCTATATGTTTAACAGAATTTGCCCAACTTTGTGGAGGGATGTTAAAGACTTCGGTTTCTATAAGTTTAAGGACATTGGAGTTAACACGGGGAAAAACATTGTTAAGACGAATGGCAGATTTCAGTTGGTGCCAAACATGTTCAATGGGATTAAATATACAGTGGTAAAGTGGAAGCCTTAAAACTGTATGCCCTAGATGTTTTGCATAATTATCACAGACGTATTCCTTTTGTAGGTTCAAGCTTTGTAGAACCTCAATTAATTGCTTTTTGTTATAATCTTCGTGAAAATAGATGTCATTATTACACATATAGTTTTGGATTGTTGCTTTTGTGCCACATGAGAAAGGGGTTTTAGTCAACTGTCTACTGTGATAACTTGCATTGTCCATTACAATGACGCTATTAGGAGGAATGTTTGGAACTAGTTTGTTTTTAAACCAACTTTCAAATAAATCAGCGGTGGTGTCTTCATAGTAATCCGGAGAAGAATCTTTAATATATTTCGCAGACAGAGAAAGTCCAACTTAAACTAAGTAGTATACCGAATCAAAGAATATTAAATACAGGTAGGTATAAAATTATTTTCTATTACGGACCACCCTTGGATAATCCCATTCAAAAGCAATTGGTCACTTTCTTATATCTATGAAGAGACCATACCTGCGGCATTTTATCCTGGAAGCCTTCCCAGGAGAGGGCCTCGTTATAGAAGGGTTCGCTTTTTGTGCCGATATAAACGGGTTCCCATCTGTGGTAGGGCGTCTCCCTTTTCACTGAAAGAAACGGCTAAAACGTAATTAATGAGTTGCTTGTGATCGCCGCGTGAGATAACCTGCGACTTCATATCATTAAGTCAAAAGCTCATAGCCCATAGCTCGAGTCAAAAGCGTCACCAAGAAGCGGCAACGTCGCAGCTTTAACCCATTTTGTCCCAGCGGTCCGTTCGCTTGTTGAACTCTGAGTGGAATCCTGCAGACGTTTCGTCTCACGTCTCACTTGGCATCTTCAATGCTCGCGCTCCGAAAACACTTCGAACACTGGGAGGTTATCGACGGTGCGTGCGGTATTTATGCCCTGCGCCGGAGATGGTAACGGTGCTGCTTGTGCAATTTTTTTCAGTTCTTCATCCCTGTTCCTCTCGTTTGTGAGCCTGAAGGACCGAGCAATCAATGTATTTGCCACTGCCTGTATCTGTGATGGGTGGTGATGAGATTTAGCGTTCAGATATCCATCTATCTAGTGTGTGTTGGTTTTCTATAGACAGTGTGTTCCAAATGTCCATCTTCGGTCCTTGTGATGTGCACATCTAAAAAGGGCAGACTGTTATCCTCTTCAAGTTCTATTGTAAATTGAATCCTTGGGTGAATGGAATTCAGATGATCTAGGAATTTCAAAAGCTCCTCCTTGTCAAAAAGCCATACAACAAATACGTCATCAACGTATCTTGTCCATAGTTTTGGCTTCAGATTTGCCTTCTTTATTGCTTTCTTTTCGAAGTAAATCATGAAGAGGTTGGCAATCACAGGTGAGAGAGATGATTCCATTGCTGCTCCATCTATTTGTCGGTAAATTTTCCCGTTGTACATAAATTAAGCGTTTTTCACGCAATGTCTTGACAGATCCATTATGTACGGCGGAAGATCTTCGTTTTCTTCTATAAGCAAGAGTGCCTCTTCTACCGGAATGCTCGGGTAGAGGGATTTGACATCGAAACTTGCCATAATGTCGTCCTTGTCCATCCTGAGAGAACCTAAAATCTGAGTGAAATGTTCTGAGTTTTTAACATAGGAGTCTGCCTTTTCCGCTATGGGCTGAAGTGCACTGGCCAGATGTTTTTCCAGCTTGCATAATGGTGAGTTAAAGGCGCTTACGATTGGACGCAGGGGTACCCCGTCCTTATGGATCTTTGGGAGCCCGTAGAGTTTTGGGCAACGACTCGATTTTTCCCTCGGAATAAGTTTCTTCTTTGTATCCTCGTTTATTGATGAATCGAGAATTTTGGACTTAGTTGTTTTTTCCAAATATGTCGTAGGATCTCTGGTGACTAGTTTGTATATTGGGTCGTTCAAAATATCCTCCAATTTTGCATTATAATCCGACGTATTCATGACGACAGTGGCATTTCCTTTGTCTGCTGGCATTATTAGAATATCTTCGTTTTTGTTTAGAGCGCGAGCATTAAAGATGCCAAGTGAGATTTTGGCGAAACGTCTGCAGGATTCCAGTCAGAGTTCAACAAGCGAACGGATGATATCCCGGAATATAATGTCATCACATTTTTCCATCCGTGAATCAATACGTGAAAATATATATATATATATATATATATATATATATATATATATATATATATATATATATATATATATATATATATATATATATATATATATATATATATTAGTACCTGTCTTCGACAAAACGGATACCAAAGGCGCACCATCAGCAAGGCAATCAGTAAACAACAACAGCCGCAGCAGAGTGTGCAGGACGAGACCCAACGAAGATCGATCGCTGTCCTGCCATACATCAAGGGGGTTACTGACAAAATCGGCCGAATATTACGGAAAAACGACATATCAACGGCATACAAACCTGACCATACTATCGGAGCAATACTAAGAAACCCAAAACAAAAAATTACTCTGGAAAACCAAGGAGTATACAGTGTAGCATGCGGATCGTGCAGCCTGACGTATGTGGGACAGACCAACAGAAGGATTTCAGCCAGGCTCGAGGAACATCGTTTAGCCATAAGAAACAAACAAACAACATCTGCTTTGTTTCAGCACCAACATCAGACAGGCCATAAAATTGATTTCGGCACTTGCAAACAAATAGCTAATATTCCTGATTTTAGGACTAGGATTATACGAGAGGCCATCGAAATAGAAAAGTCCGGACACCTCCATACGAGAGACGACGCTCTGCATTTATCCAACACGTGGAGAACGATAATCAAACAGCAGAGCGATGCGCAGCAGCCAACGGGGACATCGCAACTACGATCGGGCGAAATTAACAACGCGACAATTCAGGGGGCGGAGCCACCTCCCCCCACGCACAAGCAGCACCGTTACCATCTCCGGCGCAGAGTATAAATACCGCACGCACCGCCGAGAACCCCCCAGTGTTCGAAGTGTTTTCGGAGCGTGAGCATTGAAGATGCCAATTGAGATTCGCATAATCACGGTCACCTCATGATTGTGCATGCTAATAAAGCCCGAAGGAGATGTGGAATCTGCCGCAGCCACACAATTTACGTTTTTGATAAATGTAATGTGCATTTACATACTTTATGTTTTGTAAAATATTACCAAATATGAAACCGGGCGTTACCAGTGGTGCGCTCCCGCACCATAAAATATTATGCGTTTTTTTTGTATCAAATCAGGTTCTATTTGGAACACAATCTACTTTTTTTAGTTGTTTTCTGTCAAATTTGAACTTTCGTATGTATATTTTTGTATAAATTATATGTTACATCTTATGTGCCCCAAAACATTATTTATTGTTTTTTCCCAGTGGTTCGTTTACGCACCAGTATTTTTTTGTACGTTTCGAGTTTTTATTTTTTTTTTTTGACACATGTAATGTATTCTTAAGTGCAACAAAATAAATAATTTCAGAGGAAGAAAGTATTTTTTATGCTTGGGACAATATGGGTTAAAAAACTACCAACTAACCAAATTTTCATGACAAACCAATCAATCAAAACAGAACACGTTCGTTCCTTCATAAATAAAGCGTTTCGACATGATACTGAATAAAATTGGAATAATTATGTCCAACACGTCATGGCAAAAAACCGAAAAGGAAATACGGCCGACTGAGAGCGACAAAGTAAAAATGTTAAAATAAAATTGCTGAACTATAACATAAGACTCTAAACTGTATTCTCAGTATGACTTGAACTGTACCAAAGTTATCAAAAGTTAAAATCAAATCTTACAGAATTTATCATTTTCAGTGGCAATTTTTCTTCAATAAATTTAAATTAAAAAATAATTATTATTGGTAGATTTTCATTTGAAAAAAAAACATTTTTAAAATTTCACGTTGCTTTTTTAATTAAATTTTTTGGCATAATTCTCTAGTCCTTGGTGTTTAAATAATAATGATATAAATAAATATAAATAAAAATTCAGTAATTGACATTGAAAAAATTTCAGTTCAATTGCAATTTAAATAAAGTCTTTTCAATAAATATTTTAGTATTTAGTTAATTTAAACTTCTTTGCTCGTATCTTCAGAAAGTTAACGGTGTAGCGCAAATGTTTATAACAAAAAATTGTAAACATTTCGTATTACAATAAGTATAATAAGTAATAAGTAATTACACAGTGTGCCCAAATTGGATAGTGCAATAAGGTCCTTGTTTTTAATTTAAGCAATGGAAAATCATATTGTTTTATTGCCAAAGCGACTTCCACCAGCTACTGTAATACTATTTACAAAACTTCTGGATTGTTCCTCCGCATATTGGGCCATGGAAACCCTAGGTGTTTGACTAATTAGATTTTTTTTGTAACGCCAATAAATTTTACTTAATAATAATAAAAACACATCAATAAAAAGAAAATTATTACGAACTTTAATACAATGTAAATATTATACGGGGTGTTCACAAAAAAAACTCTATATTTACAAACAGTTTTAAATAAAATCGGGAAAACGGTTTAATAACACTACACAAAATGTTGAAACATTTTGAAATAATTATATTTAGGTAAATAAAAAAAAATTATACAGGGTATCCCATAAGTAACAATTCAACAGAAAAAAGTTATTTATTTAATATCGATTAAAACAAAATATTGTTATCGCATTTTTTAAAATATTTAAGTTTGTTTGCTTGAAAGAAACGAATTAAAACAATAACAGGGTTTTTATACATCTAAAGTATCACTCACTTAATCACTTTGCTCTGTTTTTCTTACAATTTCTGCTATAGTCATAGCCCTGAAAAAGTTTGCATTTAAGGTTTTGATTTATAGTTACTCTTAGTGTCAAAAGAGCATGACAATCAATAGTAAACAAAAGTTAGGACAGAAATAATAACAATGTCTGACATGAATTAAACTTAAGTTCCACCGTCGCTCTCTAAAAAAAAAGAAAACAAATTTATTAATATTATAACGAAAAACATTTTTCTCCGTTCTTTCAAAATTATTTTTATAAAATAAAGCAGGTATAGTATCAACAGCATCCCTAAATTGTGCTAAAATTTTAACATATTGCTTAATAAATTACATATTTTTTTGGGCTTTTTTTAACATGACTCACAACACAACAACAGTACCGATCCAGTCATGGCGCTACAATCTACTTTCCACTGAAGATGGCTGCCGCAGTAGCAGCTGAAAGCTTTTGTAGCAAAACCAACGGACCACGGCCTAACAGAACGAAAAAATCTCACAGATTACGACGCCGGTCGTGAAAGCCTACGCAATTCCACTCACAATTAGATTTTCTGTCGAAACTTCTAAGTTTGCAGAAGTTAAAAAGTACTATGTCGATGTTCCTGTTAATTGTGTGATGTGTGCTGTGATGTGATGAGTCATGATTAGCCATCCAGCCTTTCTTTAATAATTGTAGGTACTAACCCCTCTTTTGTCAAAAACTTTGACAGCTCTACACTCAATTTGCGTTATTTCCGACATTTTTTCCGAAACGTCTTGTTTAAAATGCTGTCAATAAAAAACTATTTGACGCGAGATTTCAATTTTTTTTTTCGCAGCCTACTAAGATATATATTTAAAAGAAGACAAAGTTTTATCGTGACACTGGAGCTGTCAATCTGGGAAATTTTGGCGCTAACCTCGTATGTGTTGCAGACACTGATAATTTGACAACTGTACCGTGTGATCTAATATAATTAGTGCTGCCACCTACACTACGGACATAGAAATAAAACACTGTCTATTAATTAGGATAAAAATTTTGAGAAATTATGTAGATAAAAAATTATTAGAAGCTATTTGTGAAACGTTCAAAATTTAGTATATTGTAAATGGCTGTAATTAATCTTCTTTTAATGATAATCATACTTTGTTATACGGTTTTGGAAAGCTTAAAGACTCAACTTTAACAATATGAAAAAAACAGGTACACAGTAAAATACGAGCCAGTTTCGGCGAATAGACGAAACTTTTTATTGTACTGTACATTATTGCATTCGTAATTAGAACTTCCATTTGAAAGGTGAAAAAATAACTTTCTTTTTTTTTACATCAGAGAAAATGAAAACGAAATCGGCAAATAATATTACAGTTAGCTGTGGAAGTGGCTTTGAAAAATTGTTAGTTAATTTACTACCTCGATCGCGTCGCCAGGATCGGATTCCATCCATACCTCCAAGCCTGGAAACCTCTGGCAATGGTTGCAAATATGGCGATGAAAATACGTGGCCCTCTCGGCGGTCAGCAACAATTTCAGTTCTTCCTTAGTGCGCGGAACGGTTTCGGTCGATTCGACTTCAAATATGGGAACTACGTAGACCCTTTTGTCGCATCTGCCAGTCGGACATTTCGACTGTTCTATCATGTTCATGAATCGTCTGGCTAATTCTAAAATGAACTGCGTTTATTTTAATCGTTTCTTCTTTCGTCATAATTCCCAACTTAAGCAGGAATTTTTAAAAAGCACGTCAGGATTTCCGAGTAAATCGGATTCTCAGATATATTCTGATGGTTTGACTGCCAGAGTCAGTAATTCTTACTTGTTTCTCAGAAAATGTGAATAGTTTTTCAGAAATTCCGATTTGTCATTTGCGGTTTTTGAGAAACAATTCAGTTCTTCTGAAAAACAAGTCAGAATTTCTCAGCTGAGTTAGAATTTATAGAAAACAACTTTTGAAAAACACGTTAGAACATCTGACACAAGACTCTCGAAAAAATCAGATATACAGGGTGATTTAGAAGGAATGGAAAATCTGTGAACTGGGTGCACTGGTCGCCAAAATGTTGTGAATGAGAACTTTAAACTTATTTTCCAGTAACTCTGACGTAACTCAGAAATTCTGACGTTTTCCAGAAGTACTGATAGGTTTTTTTAGAAATCAGTTATTAGAATTTGGTTTAATAAGACAAAATTAGGTCCTAATGAGAATTTTGTGCTTAAATCAGAATTTCTCAAATAGAAGTATGAGTTTTTGGACGCGTCTTAACGGACAGTGCCAAATGATACCTCGGGTATACGGGGTGACTGATTAAGCACGGGCAATCTCTAAACCGGAAGCATTGAGAAATTATAAGTCACAAATTGTTAGATATCTTTCAAAAATTCTCACCTAACTCAGAATTTCTAAATTAATTTCCGAAATTTTTGACTCAAAATTCCTCTGGTATTTTGTGACTTATACATGTTTTAGTTTATTGAATCAAATTTTCAATCAAATCCTGACAAACGATAAATGAGATATACAGGGTGAACCAGAAACAATGCATATAGAAATTCTGATTTAGATCAGAAATTCTGACTTATTTTAAACTTTTTTTTTAATTCTGACTTGTATAGATTTTAGCTTATTAAGGCGAAGAATAAATCGGAATTTATAATTTAAGCCAGAATTTTTGGAAAACAAGTTATTATTTCTGAAACACAAGTCAGAATTTCTTAATTAAACCAGGATTTCTGATAAAGAAATCAGAACATTTGACATAAATCTCTCGCAAGGGATCGCCAATCGATAAATCAGATATACAGGGTGATTCAGAAACAATCCACTTAAAAATTCTGATTTATCTCAGAAATTATAACTGATTTTTCAATCATTCATCATTCATTCATCATATCTTGAACCTTTTTTTGAAATTCTGACTTGAATAGATTTTAGTTTATTAGAATTTTTGAAAAACAAGTCATTATTTCTAAAAAATATATTATAAAATATTTGTCATAAATCTCTCGTAAAGGATCGCCAATCGATTAATCAGATATACAGGGTGATTCATAAACAACCCATTTAGAAATTCTGATTTAGCACAGAAATTATAACTCATTTTTCATTCTTTCTGATGTCATTCAATTCAATTGAATTTATTTTGAACGTTTTTTTTTTTAATTCTGACTTGTACAGATTTTAGTTTATTTCGGCGAAGAATAAATCGGAATTTATAATTTAAGTCAGAATTTTTGAAAAACGCGTTATTATTTCTGAAAACCAAGTAAGAATATCTGGTGAGGGACTATACATCAAACCATTATGATTGAGAAATTCTGAATTAGCCCAGTAATTCTGCCTTGAGTTAGAAATACAAATTGAGAATTTAATTTTAATACGTAAAATTTATAATGGAATTGGAATGAAAAAAATTGTTCTACAAAAACGTCTTATTAGGGATTACATATTTTCAATTACTTTTTTTAATTCTGTACAAGACCCAACTAATCAACTTTTGAAAAAAAAACAACCAGACGAGCTGAGCTTTACCTTTGCTGGGCATCAGTTCCACGTCGGACACCATCACGTAATCGCTGACGGACGCTGACCTCGCTACGTTTCGACACACATTGACCGGGTACCAACTGTCATTGGTGCGAATCAACGGCGGGGGTTCGGTTTTTTTTGGCGACCCTCCGATGATGTCGCAACTCGTGGGCGGCCCTTTGTTGAAGGATAACGTCGACTTGAACGTCACATTTTTACGGAAAACGAAATGCAACGAAACCCTGGACATGGCGGGAACGCAATAGCAATAGTGAATCAGTTGTCTGATGATAGATCGAAGGTCTCCATCTGGCACGTAGGCTGCTACGCTTACAAGACCGTCCCAATACCTAAAACCGAACGTTGGTGTGGAAACAGAACAAAAAAAAATGTTTAAAATCTTGGACTGAACTTAAAAATAAATTAAATGAACTGGAAATTACGGAGAGGCTGAAAGACTTATTCAATTTTTCCTTTCATTCTCTTTTCGTCGTTTTTGAATATTGCCTTGCTTTTTTCAGTGTCAATTTTTTTCTTTGTTTTTCTACAGTTATTCTTTTTGATTTGTTTAAAAATGTCAGTTGTGTCTGCGCTCGTATAAAAATTATGTATCTCGGTAACGGTAAGTCCTATGGGATTTCTGTTGGTACATAAATGATCACAGTCGAAAAACAAAAATTTTTTTTTGTCTGTTTGTCCGTTCTCCGTTCTCTGTTCTCCATTCTCGTCTTTTTGTTTTTCCAGAATAACTTTCGTTGGAGCTACAAAATTGAAACTTGCCACCTTTTTAAGCACATAAGCTTATAAGAAATGGCCCAGATCTGACGCCGGTATCCATATTTTTTTCGCGATTTTCCACTATTTTTTGGACCGTGCTATGAAACACGATAAGTGTCCGAAATTCGACTTCATATTTGTCATATATGTGCAGCTTTGCCCCGTGACGGAACCTATTGAAAACGGGGGGACTGGGGGGTCGGGTAGTATTCTAAAAAAAAATAAAAATCGCGCGTGCAAGGGTCTACAAAAAACATCATTTTTCAAAAAAATTCTTGAACCAGAAGAAGCAGAAGATACGGCTCTATAAACTTTCATTCGTGTCAATTTTTCAAAAGTATACAGGGTGCGGCGCAAATTCAAAAAAACTGAAACTGATTGGTATAACTGATTCAGATCTCGCTTTCTTTTATATTGCGATTTAGCCCGCATAGACAGCAAAAACTTTTGTATTTAAGGGTTTCACCTATTGTACAGGGTGTTCTCGATATTCCGTGCTAAATGAGAAATGCGTTAGGTGTCCTAAATTTGATATCAACTTCAAATTTGGCAGAGAAGTAAAAGTCCGTGTCCACATTTAAACTGTAGAAATTGGGCGCAATCAAATATTACCAAGTATTTTTTAAATATATTTGATTTTTTTTTTTTTTTGGTAATTTTAGCTTCCAGAAAAATATGTTTTCCACCATAATCATTCATCCGAGTTGCAAAATTCTTTAACCGGCCGACGCAGAAGATCCAGTGCAATAACATTTATTTCAAGAATTTTTTCGATTTTATACAGGGTTTTCAAATTATAAGCAAAAATCTAAAAGACGTAGAAAATTGCTTTTTTACAGAGTAAATTATTACCCGCAAATCAAAAATCGTAAAAAATATGGCTAATTGGTTCAAACGGTGTCATAGGCCGCATCAAGAGCTACAATTTTTGTATTTGCGGTTTTCGTCTTTCACATACGTTGCTGGGGATATTTGAAAAAATCCATATTGAAATCGCTATTTCGGGGGCTGTCAAGACGCCATGACGTCATGATTATTACGGCGCAGTGCATGGTTTCAGAAAAAACTTATTTTCTCGAAAACCATTTACTCCATTGGAAAAATTCTTGAACCAGGACCCGTGGAAAATCCAGGGCTATAACCTCTACTTCGTACAATGTTTGTATCATATACAGCGTGTGTCATTTATGGGCAAAAAATCTAAAATATGCTAAAAATTACCGTTTTTGTGGCTAAATTATTGGCGATAAATGAAAAACCGTTAAAGATGAGAACCGTGTCGTGAGAGTTTCAAGTTTCGTCAATTATACAGGGCGCGAGATATTTGAAAAAATATCCTACGACAACGCTATTATTTGTGCAAATTTTGATATTTACCGATGTTTGCTGTAATTTTGAAGTTCGACGAGATGTGAAGGACATTTTATACAGGGTGAATGCACAATTAAATTGCATCGATTTTTGCGAAAGTTCCATTGTGGTCCACAGGAGCACGATAGAAAAACAATGCGTCCCTTTACCACACGCACTACGCGCTACGGACTTGCCCCGCCCAGTGACCCAAAACGTAATTGGAAAATCGGCTAGCCCACGATGTTTTAAGAACATCAAGCAATTGCCGGTCACTTACAAGGCAAACAAGTCTGCGTGGATGATATCGCAAATTTTTGAAGAGGAAATATGGAAATGGCATGCAAAATTAAAGGGGAGGAAAATATTACTTCTCTAAGATAACTGCCCTGTACATCCCCATATTCTAAATCTACGGAATTCACATTTCTTCCAACCAAAACGACAAGTGTATTACAACCGATGGACCAGAGCGTAATAAAAAGTCTTAAGAGTCGATACAGGAAAAACATTTTAATGGAAATGATCGAGTCCGAAGACAAATTTTCCATTAATATGACAGATGCAGTCAACTTTATTAGTAAAACTTGGAAAGAGGTGACAGCAGAAACAATTCAACACTCCTATCGTCATGCAGAACTTATTATTGAGACAGAATGCGAACAATTACGTTTACAAGTAAGGAGTTTATGGTGATAGATCAGGATTTGCCTACAACTGCAGACTTGACAGAGGAAGCCATATTACAACAAGCAAGAAAGGGTAAGGAAGAGCACCAAGAGAAAGAAGAAGATGAAGAAATTGATCTGGGACCACCACCAACCATTCAACAAGAGAAATTTTTTATGTATCATGGGGAAGATGTCCCTCTCGAAGAAATGGTGAAAATACAACCCAAATTACGAGATGCGTATTGACATACTAAAAAAATTCAAAAGAAAATGAGCGATTATTTGAAACATTAAATGTAGTTCTTAAATATTTATATAAAATATTCCTAAGTAGATGTTAAAATATGTATATAAAATAATTAAATATTACAAAACACATGTGCGTATTGTTATTTTCCAAATGCCTATAACTGTTTATAACGAAAAAAAGGCAGTCCCTTCAATTTCGCTATATAAAGTGTCGACTGTCGATCCAGAAGATTTGAAAATAGTAACTCCGCAGTTGATGTGGGGTTTTAGCATGTACTTTGATGTACATGTACATGTAGATTGCTCGGGATAATTTGGTCTTTTGTTTCTTATCGTTACTCTTTCTTAGCATATCACTTAAGGGCTTGTTAATCTCATCTATTCTGTAGGCTTGAAGATTAAAGTGTTGTTCTCCATGTTTTCATAAGGTGTTTCAGTACATTGGCAAGCTGACTGTTGATTTTATATTATCAAAGGAACCCCAAACTCAACGACTTGCAAGTAACATCCCTGTCGGAATTTAATAATTGTCATTTTATTATTATTCGTGAGATACCGCGGTCCCCACTATTAGAAAATTCATATTTCACATAATACGCACACATTTCCGCACCACTTATCAGGTAATGTACTTGATGAATTTTTTTTAAGTGGTTTCCCCAGTAGTTATACTCCACGATCTATTGTAATTAAGAAAATTTGATCAGATCGTATCCTACTGATTGAAAGTATGGTAATATTGATAATTTTCAAAATGGTTGTTGCCACAGATAATTGTCTACTTCTACTTCAATTATTTCTTCATCTTCATTTTCTTTTCTTTGCAGAATCTCTGTCCGCTGTTCTAAGAAAAGGGATGCATCAATTGTCTCTTCATTAGAATCATATAATAATTTCAGCTTCTACTTCAAATATCTATAATGCCATCAACTTCATCAACGAAACGAATTCCATTTGTAAAGATGTCGTGTGGAGAAGAGTAAATCATTGTAAATACTTCTTGGCATTTTGGATATTCAGTCAAACTTTGTGATTGTACTTGGGCTTTCAAAAAGTAAATAGTAGCAGTATCAACAAATCAATATCTTCTTTATCTCGTTTACTTTCTTCAAAAATAGGAAGGTATACGTTCCTCCACACTGGAACAATGACGTAGCTAGCAGATGTTACTCAAGGTTACAAACAAAGGAACTGAAAGTACAGTAGTTTATTTTTAAATACTTTTTTAATTTTAATTCTGTAGTTCCTTATTTGACATTTCATATACAATGGTATAATACAATATTGGCTTGGCTTTAACTTACTTACCTAAGTACTTCCGTTAAGTAGCTTAAGAAATTGGTAGTAAGATGCGTGGCGTAAGTGACGGCGGGTAATTCAGGCGATGAAGAAGATTCCACTACGTGGTACAATGCGCGGAAAGGACTAGATGCTCCTAATTCGGGACTGCCGTACGTATCCCCATCGAAGAAAATGAAATCTTCGGGTAAGCCGTAGTTGAACTTGCAGTGACTCGCGTTGGACGGTACTAAGTACCTTAGGTACGCTGCAAATGCGATCCGACGGTTAAAGTGACACTTAAGTAGAAGGTATTTTGAATAAAGTCGGAAAAAAATGTCTTTATAGGTTTTAAGATTTAAGCTGAATTTATTTTGTGCCAATGCCGCATTTTGAAGACCTTCAACTCTTATACCCCAATATTAGTTTTAAGGCCTTACTTATGCGTGCACTTTTAAAATTTAAGATGGCCGACGAATACATTTGCACAGTGTATCCCATTTTGAACACTTTTTCGGGGTATATGTGCCACTTTTACATTCTAGAAAATAGTCTCCAACTTAAACACAACAGTTGTAGGTATAACATTATGTTAGTATTAGTATATTAGTAGAACGGACTATATTAAGTTGAAAATTATTACATATTTAAATAATTTAATTTCAAAGTATTGAGTTTCCTGTATGTTAGTAATTGTTCACTTGGATATTATTTTTATTAGACTAATCATGGAATACTGCTACAAACAAAGTAAAATATGGAAAAAAACTAAATTTGGAGCTCAACTTTCGAAACAACTTTACACGAACGTTTTTTTAAGCTCTTCAATAACTTGTAAAACAACCGAGACACGAGGGTGGCCCCAAAATCGAAACCCATGACAATTTTGTTGGCGGAATCTCAAATTTCAAAAAAAAAAAGAGCACCGCAACTTTCTATGTGAAAAAATAACCGAGGGACCCATAAAAGGGCCCAAAATGGGATAGCCGGTATATTATTCTTCCAGAATCAACCCTTCATATGGTTTTCAATAATAAATCCAAATCACACTAGTATCTAACACAAATAGTCAATATTTAACAATACAACTAATACAAATTCCATGCACACACTGCTATTTATTAATTTTATTAAATTGTTATTATTAAATTTACTGATTTATTAATTTAAATTTTTTAGCCAAAAGGGGCTTAGAACCGTCATTGTTATACTACTTTTTGCGTAAACATGGGGAAAAATGGAAACATCACTACAAGCTATGATTAATTTTTTTTTTGGGTCGTTTCAGGTTTTCTGGAAGGCATTAATTAGAATTTAGGTTGCTATGGTCTGTTCATAGATATAAGAAAGTGACCAATTCCTTTTGAATGGGATTATCCAAGGGTGGTCATTAACATACAATGCAACGAGATTATTACCTAAAGTTTCGGAATTTAAATTCAGGTAAAATTGTGGTCCGTAATAGAAAATAATTTTATACCTACCTGTGTTTAATATTCTTTGGTTTGGTATACTACTTAGTTTAAGTTTATTAGTAATCATTCTTATTTCGTGTGTAATACAGCGTGTGTTGAATCGTGTGCGAATTATGCAAAATATTTGCGAGTCTAGGGTACCTCAGGAGATGCTCCCGCCCAAATGCAGAAAACACTATTCTATTGAGACTAAGGAAGTTATAAACAATGTTTATTTGACTTTCATTAAACGTGGTGCCAGCAAGCAAGCATCTTTAGAAGGAACGCCCACATTGACGAAAATTCCAACATTAACTGTATGGAAAATTGTGAATAATGCCATTTCAGCGAGGAAAAAAACAAGCGATGCTGACATTTTCTCGAGTGTAGATGAAAGTGATCAAGATATAATACGGCGTAAAATTTACCAGTTATACGAGGAGCAATTAGATATCTTAATTAGGAGGCTTGAAAAATATGAAACCGGTGTTAAATGTGGCAGAACTATCTTATGGAAATTTAGTCAACACATGGGTTTTAGATTTAAAAAAATTGACAAAAGCAAGTTTTAATGCAATCTTTTAGAATTCGGAAATGACGACTGGAATATTTTGAAAATATTAAGATTTACAGAGAACAACAAAGGCCAATTATTTACTTGGATGAAACCTAGTTCGACACTTATGATACTCCGGAAAAGGGTACGGTTGACTCAACTGATAAGTGTAAAACAAACGCACCATCAAAAAGAGGTAAAAGAATAACTATTTTGCATGCTGGCTCTAAAAATGGTTCAATTCCAAATGGACTTTCTCTGTCTGCGAAAAATATTAAAGATTCTTCTCTGGATTACCATGAAGGCACCGCCGCTGATTTATTTGAAAGTTGGTTTAAAAACAAACTAGTGCCAAACATTCCTCCTAACAGCGTCATTGTAATGGACAATGCAAGTTATCACAGTAGACAGTTGACTAATACCTTACCAACAATCCAAAACTACATGTATAATGACGACATTTATGTTCACGAAGATTATACCAAAAAGTAATTAATTGAGGTTCTACAAAGCTTGAACCTACCAAAGGAATACGTCTGTGATAATTATGCAAAAAATCTACAGCCTACAGTTTTAAGGCTTCCACTTTACCACTGTATATTTAATCCCATTGAACATGTTTGGCACCAACTGAAATCTGCCATTCGTCGTAACAATGTTTTTCCCCGTGTTAACTCCAATGTCCTCAAACTTATAGAAACCGAAGTATTTAAGATCCCTCCACAAAGTTGGGCAAATACTGTTAAACATATAGAAAAAGTAGAGTATATCCATAATAATTAGAACAGGCGATGATAGCTATAGTGATACTCATATATTATGTGAATAATTTTAAGTAATTTCAGTAGGTAATAAAAATAATTTATAATTTTATTTTATATTTAAACATAAATACAAACACAAATAAATAAATATTGTTTAGTATCTTTCCTAACAAAACCCCAAATAATAAAATTCTAAGCAAAGTACTGACCTATTCGGCCATATTTCATTCTTACAGCTTGCCCGGGACTTTCCTTAATTCGTATCAGTTAGTCATTTTCTTATATCTATGAACAGACTTTAGAGAGTGTACTACTGTCCAAGTAAGGTCTCTTCGTGTCAGTTACCTCCCGGCAAGTTGTCCCGGCCGTCGTCGTCGTATGTTCCGAGTGACAGGCCGAAATGTTTCGCGTTGAACTGGTAACCGAAAAAAATCAAGAGGATGCAGCACGTCAGCACGGCGGAAAAGCATCGTTTTTGGTTCCTGGGCCCGACGACCATCGAAATACTCGTTATTTATCTAAAATCCGAGAAAAATGAAACGCTTTCGCGCATGCAGTTGATAAGAAACACATTGCAACAAAGTTATTACAAAAGGCGAGCGAATAAGAATAAGATAAATTATCTCCGCACTAACAATAATTTTGAAAATTTGGTTTTGAAAATTAACGTAAACACGCCTACGGCACTGCAAAAAATAGCTTTCAGAACTAACAATACAATAGGAAAATTTTTAAAAAACAATAAAACGAAGTGTCCAAAACCTCAGGTTGAAATACCGATCATGTCCTAAAACTTATATTGAACAAACAGGTAGATCCTTCAAGAAACGCATTAACGAACATAAAAGAGCTTTTAAAAACAATAGTCTAGATTCTAATTATGCTACACACTTAAACACAAAAAAATACATTTTTGACGACAGTTTTGATATTGGCTACTTAAAAACCCAATTTCTTGGATTGATGGTAGGTTTTTCTTCCTCATTTCTACAGATTCCAGTCGAAATCGGCTCTTCCGACATATATCTTATCTAAATCCGCATCAAAACAGCAGAAATCAGCTTATACTATCATCCACCCACCCAAAACTACCTTAAAAAAGCAGATATGTACTTGAAACCCCTCTTGTTGGGACAAATAAACCATTGATTTCGAGTAGATTATAGTCAAAACCTGCATTTTCGTAACTTAGCAGACTGAAATATACATCAAAACTGCAGATGAATACTTAAAAACCCACTTTTTTGGATTGATAGTAGGTTTTTTTTTTCCTTTATTCAAACAGATTCTAATCAACATCACACACCTATCACACTTATCACACAGCCACAAAAAGTAGAAAATTAAATTTATTGGAAGCCATGGAGATTAACAAAATGAGACATCAAATGTATTGCTTAACGATCAATTAGATTTAAATACCTCTCCTTTATTGAACTTAAATTCTCACAACAACATTAATTAAGTTTTATTGTCATTTTTCGGGATATATAGTAGCAGGTAGTTTGTAAATATTACATTTGTTAAAGACACGGATTGTCGAAACAATTGCCATGTGAATATATATAATTTCGTGATAATCTGAACTTATTTATGTTGTTAAATGGATTTTCATTAAGTAAAAGCCACCTCAGTTCGACTTAACCATCGTTTGATTTTTAAATTCGGATTTAGTTCTTGTAATGATACAAATAATGTTTAAATGAACCGAGATCGTCATTTTAATTAATCAGGTTTAAATTTACGAGGCCCAAATTATCAAATGTCACAATAAAATTGACTTTCGACAGTTTCAAAATTGTCGGCCCGCGTTATTACTCACGTGACATGTTTAATTGCGTCGGAGACCCGGCCATCCACGATGATAATTCAATCTTCCGACAACGGAGCCATACTGACGTTTGGTTTACGCGAAACTTAACCGATTAACCGCGATTGCGTGGACCGAGTCCGACCAGGGCCAACTGCGCCCCAATGCGGAGTTTGGGTACGATCAATAAATTTATGCACTGCCACTAGAGGGGTCGCTGCAGGCGACGTTATTTTGTTTCGTTCTTCTTCATTCCAAGAATAATGGCTTGGACAATAATTCAACCACCAACGTTGCTTACTAATATGTCAAACATAAACATATTTTTATTTGTCAGTCAGGGCACTCATTGAAATTATATAAAAATATAAAATTTTTGCCTACTCGTCAAAAACGAGTGGACTAAAATATAAACATATAATCGGAATAAGATATTCTATTAAACACATATATAATATACAGGGTGTTCCATTAAAAAAAACATGTACGCTTATATGTCAGAAAATTGACAGCGTTTTGTTTTATACGTCACTTGGCTATTAATCCTAGATTTTTTTTTTGTTTACCCTGATATCTCTAAAAACAAACTAGTTACAGCCAACTAAAATGTTATCAAGATAAACTAAACGCACGGTACAGGGTACGAGTGAAACTGAGCATAAAATTACAGCGATGAAATACGTACGTTCAACTGCATGTCAAAGAAGAACCTTATCAAGTAAGGACGCGACTGAGATGTATGTCCGACATGATGATGTTATCAAAATTTTCATGACTTGCTTAGTTTTTAAAATACAGAGTGATTTGGGAAATTTAAAATTCTGGGGCACCACCCGTATCTCGGGTATCCTAAGAAATATTTTTACGTAAAATTCAGTGGCGTAGTTAGTTTTTTTCTTCTAAATGGTTTCGTCTTTTTGAAAAAATATAAAGGTTGGTTAGCCTTGGTATAGGCTTCTCAAAATGGCACCTGGGGGTGCTGGCGGGTCGGGGAGTATTTTTAAAAATTTAAAAATTGCATTTGCATGGTATCCGGAAAAAAGTTATATACGACCGAATAAATTTTTGAACCAAAAGACGTGCGAATCCAGACCAAAAACCTTTATTCTTTTTTACAATGTACAACGTGCAAAAAACTGAAAATTGGCCTTTTTTATAATGATAATCGACCGTAACTAGAGGGCATTGATTCAGTTGTCAGTTTCTTTCACATATTCAAAAACGTAATTTAGTATAGAAGTTAAAGTCTATTCCCATATCTAAACTGTAAAGACTGGGAGCAATCAAGTTTCGGCAAGTATTGTTTATAAATTTTTGAAGAAATTTCTTTTGGGTCATCCTGGCTTCCAGACAAAACTTATTTTTTCGAAAACTGTTAACCCGATCCCCAAATTACTTTAACCAGGAGACGCAGAATAACTTTTATTTTAAGCATTTTTACAATTACGCACAATGTTTTTCAATTATGCACAAAAATTTGTAGACCCTGAAAATTGTTATTTTCCAGAGTAAATTATTAAACGCAAATCAAAATTCTGAAAAAACATGGCTAATCGATTCAGACCGTGTTATTTACTTATTTATTTATATGTCACAGGCCATTCAACAGGCAGACTCAGCTACTCAATTACAGAATGGCACAATATAGGCTTATCTCTACAGTGAAAGCAAAGCTTGGATTTAGGTAAATTATAACTACGATCTAAAGAAGTTTATATTTAACACCGGTTTCATCTTTATCAAGCCTCCTAATTCAGATATCTAATGTAGGCACGCTTTGTTCGTCGTATAACTGGTAAATTTTAAGCCTAATAATATCTTGATCACTTTCATCTACACTCGAGAAAATGTCAGCATCGCTTCTTTTTTTCCTCACTGAAATGGGATTATTCACAATTTTCCATACAGTTGATGTTGGAATTTTCGTCGACGTGGCCGTTCCTTCTAAAGTTGCTTGCTTGCTGCCACCACGTTCAATGAGAGTCAAATAAACATTGTTTATAACTTCCTTAGTCTCAATAGAATAGTGTTTTCTACATTTGGGAGGGAGCAACTCCTGAGATACACTAGACTCGTACATATTTTGCATAATTCGCACACGATTCAACACACGCTGTATTACGCACGAAATAAGAATGATTACTAATAAACTTAAACTAAGTAGTATACCAAACCAAAGAATATTAAACACAGGCAGGTATAAAATTATTTTCTATTACGGACCACAATTTTACTTGAATGGAAATTCCGAAACCCTTGGATAATCCCATTCAAAAGCAATTGGTCACTTTCTTATATCTATGAACAGACCATAACGCTTTTTCGCTGCCACAAAACGTGCCTAGTGGTGTTCCCCAGGGATCGGTGCTGGGACTAGTGCTATTCTTAGTGTATACCGTGGATTTGCTCTCCAGCATGGAATACTATTTCCAAGTGGTGTTCAATTTAGCTATCGCCGCTGAATGCTCAAAAGTGGTCTGCGCTGCATGTTGGCAAGAACAATTCGGGTTTGAACTATTATATCAATAGAAATGTTGTGTCAAGCGTGACAGTAACTGCGTGGTCTGTACATGTATCAAATATTGCAAAGAAAGCAAACTGCGCGTTATTTTTGTTAAAAAAGGATTTTAAAAATCCTAGTCCTCCCATCGCTTGCATACTTTTCACCACTTACATTCGCCCCATCCTGGAATTTGCTTCCCCAGTCTACCAATATTAAGTCAGCGTCGGCGATCGAGGTGATCTCATTCAAATGTATATTCAAATGTATATATGTATATCCATTTAAAATAAGAACACATCGCCTGCATTTTATAAGCAACAGGACTTTCGATTATTGGAACAGATGTTGTGTGTGCGCCGAATAACTCAATATTTATTATATATATGTATAACACTCTCGTGCTGCTATCAATGTGCATAAGGGGTTCTCCTCTACACTTAATTTTTTGTAATAATAATAATAATAATATGCGATTTTATGCTCGAAAAATAGAAAACACAACTGAAAATATGTACTAAAGCTTCATTTTATGCGAAATATGTAATTTTTTTATATCGTTAATGTAATTATTTCATTCTAAAACGGGCATATTCAAAATATTGGGTTGATATTCCTAATAATATAAAAGATGTTTTTTTATATAAAATCCCAACTTTAATTATAAATTCTAGAATATTACTTATATATCTCTCAAATAGCTTACTATTTTTTGAGCTTTTTTTGTATTTCACGTATTTTTCTCATCTTATTATTATTCGTGTTTCGCATTGTTATTATTTTTTATTTGTTTCAATAAATGATTTCCCCTCCCCCCCCCCCCCCACCTTTTGGTAGTCTGTTGAGAGGGGAAGCTTTAAGGATCCGTTGGAACACTGAAACAAAATAACTCGCGATTAAATAATTTATTAAGTTAAACCGTATAAATAACCCTATGCTATTTGAAAATTCGCATCGAATGTATTCTAATTGATTGTTTCGTTAAAACCGGGCAGTTTAGAAACCGTCAGTATCTTGCACTGCGGTATGATCTTGTACTTCTTGTAGAACCGGCCAAGGATCTTCTTGTACTCGCGCATATTGTCCCTGACGAACGGTATCCGCCATTCCTCGTCGACAATCTTCGTCTTTTTCATGCCTGGCCAGTGGACCAAGAAACAACCGTCCAACACTGTGTAATCGTAATCCCTCAGGCACATTTCCAACGACTAGAAAATTATGATCGGCTGTAATTGTTTTATTGTTATTGTTTTATTATGTTATTTTTAACTAATCAAAACCAACCAAAAAAAAAAAGAAATTTTATGTATTTTTAGTGTTATTTAAAGAGATGTAAACAATAAAGGCCTCTCTCTGCAGCATTTATTTGAGACGAATACAACACAATACATTGTATCAATCGCAAAAAAATATGGTGGCGTCAAAATAATTTTGTTGCCATTGGTTTTCTCAAAAGTCTTTAATTTTTAACTTTTTTTCGAATTTATCTGTTATGGCTTCCAATATCTCCACGATACACATTTTTATCTTGGATACACCATAGAGAAATCGTTTCATTAAGTTTTCTACACATTCTGGTTATGCATAATGAACAAATTCATTAAAACAGGAAAATTAATTATGGCCTTAATTTCAAAAAACAAAAAAATTAGGTATAGGGACGTGATACATATTTCGAAAGGGAAATTTTAGTGAAAAAGATGCACTTTTTACTATTTTTGTATATTGTATGATATAGAAATAATATCCACACCAAACATTTAAGCGATGTTTTGGTCGAAAAATAGAGAAAATAAATGTTTTTCTTAGATATGTCTGTGGAATATCGCTGCTTATGAAACTAACCAAATTTTGAGAACATTCAATGTAAGCGTCATAAACGTGCAAGGTACCATCAATCATGAAACACCCTATATATTTTTAAATGTTAGACGCTCCCCAATGGAAGTTATTCTGATTATAACTACTTATAGCAAAATATTAATTTTAATAATAAGATAATAAAAATAAATTAAGAAAACACTTAATTAAACATTTAAGTTAAACAGCAGTTACGAATTATTTGTAACGAATGCTAGAGCGTTTTAAATGTATGTTCTCTAAAAACACAAGGTGACCTTCAAATGACTTTAAGATAAGCGAATATTTTAAGCACAACTGACTCAAACAACCAAATATTATACAAAAGTTATTATTATTTTTTCAATAAGTACCGGCTAAGAGCCCTTTGACACAAAATCAATTTGTCCTTAAGACGACCTTGAAATAAATGCGCCTTTTTTTAAATACTTTAAAGTTATCAGTTTTTTTAAACAATATACAAAAGTTTTTAATTTTTGGCCAATAAGTAGCAGGGAGCTCTTTGACACAAAATTAATTTGACCTTAAGACGATCTTGAATTAAAGAGGTCTTTCTTCAAACACTTTAGAGTTATAGTTATAGTTATTAATTTGTTTAAACAATACACAAGGTGATTAATTTTTTTCAATAACGAAATCCTTCAAATAAAGACCAATTTGACCCTAAGACGACCTTGAAATAAGGTCGCTTTTTCTTAAACATTTAAACATAAACAACAGTTATTAGTTTTTTCAAACAATGCGCATGTTGTTAATTTTTTTGCAATAAGTGCTAGCGAAATCATTAAAACCAAACCTTGAATTAAAAGCGCCTTTTTTAAACAAATTAATGTTAAACAAGTTGTTAATTTTTTCAAAAAATATACAAAAGTTTTTAATTTTTTTCCAATAAGTACCAGCGAGCTTTTTAAAACAAAACCAATTTGACCTTAAGACGACCTTGAATTAAAGGCGTCTTTCTTCAAACACTTCAGAGTTATAGTTATAGTTATTATTTTTTTAAACAATACACCAGGTGATTAATTTTTTTCAATAAGTACTAACGAAATCCTTAAAATTAGGACCAATTTGACCTTGAAATAAAGTAGCCTTTTCTTAAACACTTTAAACTTAAATAAGAGTTATTAGTGTATTCAAACAATGTGCAAGTTGTTAATTTTTTTCCAATAAGTGCTAGCGAAATCATTAAAACAAAACCTTGAATTAAAAGCGCCTTTTTTAAACACATTAAAGTTAAACAAGTTATTAATTTTTTCAAAAAATATACAAAAGTTGTTAATTTTTTGCCAATAAGTACCAGCGAGCTGTTTAAAACAAAATCGATTTGACCTTAAGATGACCTTGAATTAAATGCACCTTTTTTTAAAGTTATTAGTTTTTACAAACAATATACAAAAGTTGTTAATTTTTGTCCAATAAGTACCAGCGACCTTTTTGACACAAAATTAATTTGACCTTAAGACGCCCTTGAATTTAAGGCGTCTTTCTTCAAACACTTTAGAGTTATAGTTATAGTTATTAATTTTTTTGAACAATACAGAAGGTGATTAATTTTTTTCCAATAAGTACTAACGAAATCCTTAAAATAAAGACCAATTTGACCTTAAGACGACCTTGAAATAAAGGCGCCTTTTCTTTTAACTTTTTACATTTTAAACTTAAACAACAGTTACTAGTTTTTTCAAACAATGAGCAAATTGTTAATTTTTTCAAATAAGTACTAACGAAATCATTAAAACAAAACCTTGAACTATAAGCGCCTTTTTTTAAACACATCATCACGCAGAATCAATGATTTTAAAACGATGCAATATAACATGGACGCCGACAACTTAAACGAACGTACTTTGAAAAAAATGCAGACTTTTGGCTCCCTCTATTGGGAAAAGATGGAAGAAACGGAATTACCTGCGGCATTTTGTCCTGCAGTCCGTCCCACGACAATTTTTCGTTGTACAATGGTTCAGCGTTGGTCCCTATGAAGATGGGCTCCCACCTATGGTACGGGAACCTCCTTTTCACCGTATAAAACGGCTTAATTGTCTTTCCCGAATCCGACATGACCCATTTCTCTATGGCGGGAAACTTTTGGCAGTGTTCGCACACCATTCCGTGGAAGTATACGGCCTTCCTGTCCGCTAGCAGTCGTATCAACTCGTTTTTAGTCCGCGGTACCCGCTCGGTCTCCTCCACTTCGAAAATGGGTACCACGAACACTTCGCCGGTGTTGTTTTTGTGGTACTTATCCACCATTTGGAGGAACCTACGAGCCAGGTCTGAAAGTAATAAATGATAAAACTATCATACTTCCTCCTGCGTCGGTTTTTGTTGACTCGAACTTGCTGACGTTTCCCCAATCATCCCGTTGGCTTCTTCAGAGCCGGAATGAAACTGTTGTGAATCATAGATGACGTAGGATCTTTTTTAAGTTGACGGTATGATCCGTCTTTAAGAGTGTCTTGAATATTTTCCTGATATTCTTTTGTGTCCATGACTACCGTAAGGTTTCAAATCGAATTTCGTTAGCTGTTTGAGATGGCAGTTTGTTTAGGATAGGCTCGACATTTGAAATGATTTGCTCTTTTGGGATAATACGTGGGGCAAGGACGAAGTTGGAACCGTTTCCGAAAGTTGATGATACATGATATGTTTATTACTGTTTTTGGTAGTTGACAAGAGTTTGATGTTTTTCCTAGAGTGGACGTTAGTTTTTCAAATTTCTCAACGTGATTTTGAGTAGAAGATAAACACACACAAACACTTGCCACTGTGGTCCTTCCTTACATTGAAAACATCACTGACCACATATCGAAAGTTCTAAAGAAGTGTAACATTAAAACCAGATTTAGAACGTGTCCAAAAATCTCTCAACATCTTCGGCCCGTCAAAGACAAAATTCCATTTGAGATGCCAGAAGTTTACCGCATTGCACACATATTCGGCAAAGAAACATTGGAGCGACTACGAAAAATATCAACTAGACTCAAAGAACACGAAAGAGCTTTACGACCAAGACAAATAAACTCATCAGCTGTTCTGCATGTAATCAGTTCTTCTACCAAACCCGAGAGTCTATAGAAATCTATAAACAACCTAACAATCTTCACCGCGACTCAGGTCTCCTGTCACCAATATGGGAATCGGTCATCCGAGACGGTGTTTATGTCCCTCATTTAGCTCCGCCCCCCCTCAAATAGAGTAAAATACGAGACAGTTTCGATCAAACTTTGAAGAGGCCAACAGGATAATTGGCGAAACGTCAGCAAGTTCGACTCAGCAAAAACAGACGCAGGAGGAATCCAGAAGTTTTGTAAAAAGTATTACAGTAGAATGTGGAAGTTTCTTTGAAAAAAAAAATATATATGTATTTTAGCTCTCCAAAGAAAAATGGATCAGTTTAATAATAAAAAATACTGGGAAAAAGAGAATAAACTTGATATAACCAAGGATCATTTTCTGGTAGTATGATATATGTTTTTTAATTTTACGATTGTTGTTTGCGGTATTGTTTAAATTTTTATTGCACGGGACATACTTTATTTAACAATTTTTTTTTCCTGTAGATTTATACCCCCGAAATATCATCACATAGAAAATAAGTAGCATGTTTGCCCCTTTTCGCCCCTGGGGAGATCTTGAGATGACAAATTTAAAGGTTTCCAAACAAACCGAAAAAAAAATAGTTCCACCAGTGTACGAGAGATGTCGCGTATTAATAGCTCAGGTTTGCGGGGATATAAATCTATTTTTGAGTATGGGCGTATGGTCTGCCTTAATCTTCGTCGTGTTGGCTTTCCTCCGCAATTGTGGAAGTAACCTCCGACGGTAATAAAGCTCGGGTCCTATAGTTGTTAACGGACAGGACATTAGGGACGGACAATCAAAGGATTTTTTGTTTATTTAGGTGAAAGAACAATGTTATTAAATATACACAATAAATTCATAGCTGAGAATATCCATATATCCTTACATTTTTATTCTAAATATCTAATTCTGTTTCAGTATCAGATTCGTCATTGAGATTAATTATAATAGAGTTAATGTTGTTTCCTATAGAAATGTAATTTTGCAATTTTTATAATGTGCCCTCAATTGGTATGGTATATATGGTAGTTACATTTCTTATCAAATTTATAATAATTAGTTTATTTGAAACAAACTTATATAAATTTATTTAGCTCGTAGTTATTATTTATTTAACTCTAACCTTTGTTTTCATTTTAGATATAAGAGATTTATTGCTCAGCTTGCCGATTTTGTTAAATATTATATATAGTACCACTCTGCAATTGGGTAGTTGTATCTGCCCGTTGAATGTAAAATATAAATAAATAAATATTTTCCTTTTTATTAGGTTCAATTCACTATTGTCTATACCGTGAGTGTGAAAATCGCAGTTTCACATATATTTCGAAACCCACAGTAAAAAAATTAAAAGGCCACAAATGGTCGACACTCAAGGAATGTATCAGAAACACCTGCGTTGTCACCTTGTCGTTAGTCTGTAATCACATCGTTAGTTAAAATTTTATTGGGGAGGATCCTTCGAAAAGCCAACACTATGAAGATTGAAACAGACTATACCTATTTCCTAACTTCAAAAAATGGTTCGGCGTTAAAAGATTTGAAACCGACAAAACTGGTATAAAAGAAAAAATTATGAAAAATGGTCCCCTCGTAAGATACTGACGGAATTGTCGTTCAAAATCCCCAATACTTAAGTTCTAAGCAAAGTACGGACCTGTTCGGCCATATTTCATTCTTACAGCTTGCCCGGGTCTTTCCTTAATTCGTATCAATCTATGAACAGACTATAGATGACCTGAGACGACTATTAGGTCGTCAATTGTCAAGAAGCAAGGTGCCTCCACTTATTAACAAAATGGTGCTTACCCTTGCTGGGCATCAACTGTATATCCGATACCATCACGAACTTGGTCAGCGAACTATTCCTTGCCACGTTCCGGCAGACGTTAACCGGATAGACCACGGTGTCGTCAAAATCCCTGTGGGTTTTGATCTTCGACGAGTCTTGAATTAGACAATCATCCGGTCGGGTAAAGTATACGTCTTTCTTCGACATCGGTATTCCTTTATGGTAAATCAGATGGATAGAGACTCTAGCCATCCCGGGCACGCAGTAACAGTACTGGTTGATCTGCTCAAGGAACATGGCGACGTCCAGATCAGGCACGAACGCGGAAAGGCTCACCAAACCGTCCCAGTATCTGAAGCAGAACTTCCCTAATCGTCACTATCGCGCCATTTTCTCAGGAAACAACAACCTCAACAGTTCGGGAATGTAGTACGCAAAGTTGGCCGTCACGTGACTCGCGTACGTCACCATCGGCACCCCGTCGAAGTGCCACGCCTCCGTGACGTTGTGGATGATCCTGTAGGGTCCGGCCCTGCCTATTTCGGGGGAAAACCCGATGTGTCTCGCTTTGTACTTCAAGTCGTACGGCAGGCCGTAGTTGAACTTGCAGTAGCTTTTATTCGTTTGTTTCACCGGAGGGATAGACCTCAGAAATGCTGAAACATTTGTCAAAGAAACTTCCGTAAACATTTTTCGGGTTCCTACTGCGAAACTGACTAGCACTCTGCTGGAGCAGATTTCGAAACCAGTAAAGGTAGAAACATGAGTCTAATGTTAAAGTTATTATTACTACAGTAAAGTTAAAAGAGCAAGAGCAGAAGGTCAACTTTATTGACGGCGGCCTCCCAGTTCTCCAGACCTCACTCCTTGTGATTTCACACTGTAAATCAAGATTTAACGAGTGATTTGTAGCTTTAATTCTAAAGAATAAAATAACCGTTTTTGCTAAGATTATATCGAAGAATTGATGGTGAACTTTAGAGCATTAAGTTGTTTCAAATGGACCGCCTGTCTAAATAGTAAAATTGAATGGAAAGAAACTTCTTCAGCAGTCGAATTCGTAATGCAGGATCTTTATTGCTATTAATGACAATTTTCAGTTTGAAAAAATTCGAAGATATTTATTTTTAAATGAAGAAAAATTGAAGAAATAGAATTTGACAAAAGATTCAAAAGTTTTAACAGAAATTGAAAGGGAACGATTATTGCTTTTAAAAGAAAATAAAGTTTTTTCTTCTTTTTTTTGTTCGCTTATGAAATACATGCAAAGTGTAGTGTACAGCGTTTTCATATGGACGATATGGGACGCCGAATAACTATTCATCATCAACAGCTTGTTATTGGGTTAAAAGGTGCCAGACGTGTTCACTTAGGTGCACCTGGATGCCGTAATGCGTTGGGAAATAGTATTCCACCTATTCATATTTAAGGGAAAGCTATTAAAGCCTGAATGGAAAGAAAACCTACCACCAGGTGCCCTAGTTAAAATGGTCGAGAAAGGGTAACATGACCAATGATCTGGGACAACACTACTGGACCAAGAAGTTCTTAGGTCTTGGGCGGCACATCCAGATCGTCGTTTGTAGAGTTTAGAGTTCAGAGTTATTTGAAACTGCTTTTTAATTATAATCTTATCAAAGAGGGGTCGTCACCATTGTTAAAAGCTATTTGTTTTATAATTTTTTTTTTAATTTTCTGTAGAAAGTGGTATCAAAGTATACGATATGATCCCACCGAATCATATCAAAAACAAATGAACACAATAATTAGCGATTCATCACTTTTTAATGACAAGAATAAATACCAACTAATAATCATGAACCCTCAAACTCCAAAGTTATATTCTTTAATTAAATTACACAATTGCAAAAAGCAAAAAACTAAATTTGATAGAAGATTAACAAAATGAGATATTCGAATTTATTACTTAATGACCAATTGGATTTAAATGCGTCTCCGTTGTTAAATTTCAATTTATAACCCTATATCCCTGTACTACCTGCAATTATATATGTGTCGGAATATAGTCACACTTTGTATTTGATAAAGGCACATAAAGTATTAAAAACTGTGAAAATCTCAACACCACCACTGGTTTTATACTGTGAAATAAAACTTTGTTATTTATGGGAAAAAAATAGTTGGTCACCTTAGTAACATAAAGCAAATCAGAAGCAGTCTAGCACTCACGACAGAGTATCTGCACACGACCTGCAATTTTTTTTTCAACCATCGATTGGTCTAAAATCATTAACGACACTCTTATGAAAGGGTATCACTTCGGCTTGCTTCCAAGAGCCGCGAAACCCCGCCCCCAAATACCGGGAAAATGAATGGTATAGGACCAAATGGTTTTGTCAATACGTCAATACCTCCAGGCATCTTCTCGTCGATTATCCTACTCGTAGTGACCTCGACGTACTCGTTTTCGGTATAGTCCTGTTCCACATCGACGATATCCTTCTCGCTTCTAGGGTACAGCGTGATATATCCGACGTAACCGGTCCTTTGTGAGATTCCCTTCCTGCTCACCATCATCAGGAACAACGTCACCACGATTCCCGCGAAGCATAGTTTGAAAAGGCGCGACGTTCGTACGATAACCATTGCATATTTGATGCCGGCAGACTGACGAAAACCGAAAAAATATGCGAGAACGATGTGAAATGATAAAGGAATTTACTTAATCTCTTGTTTGCTCTGGCCGCCGTATGGAGATATGGTGGAACTGGGATTACGATTTTTTCGGTACCGATATCTTATCGAAAAGGTGCCGGTAAACCAACCATCTCTCACGTCGACGGCGTTTCGTAAATTATAACGAGATTACACACATTGCAGCCGAGTGAACTGCAGCAGATGTGAAACGAGAAGTAGAAAGAAAAGGTACTGAAGAATTACTAAATGAAAACTGGCTGAATAATTTAGAACTGAAAATAATTTCGGAGGTAAAGTCTGTTCATAGATATAAGAAAGTGACCAATTGTTTTTGAATGGGATTATCCAAGGGTGGCCATTAACAAGATTATTACCTAAAGTTTCGGAATTTAAATTCAGGTAAAATTGTGGCCCGTACTAGAAAATAATTTTATACCTACCTGTGTTTAATATTCTTTGGTTTGGTATACTACTTAGTTTAAGTTTATTAGTAATCATTCTTATTTCGTGCGAAATACAGCGTGTGTTGAATCGTGTGCGAATTATGCAAAATATGTGCGAGTCTAGGGTATCTCAGGAGATGCTCCCGCCCAAATGTAGAAAATACTATTTTATTGAGACTAAGGAAGTTATAGACAATGTATATTTGACTCTCATTGAACGTGGTGCTAGCAAGCAAGCATCTTTAGAAAAAAAGACCACATTGACAAAAATTCCAACATCAACTGTATGGAAAAATGTGAATAATCCCATTTCAGCCAGGAATAAAAGAAGCGATGGTGACATTTTCTCGAGTATAGATGAAAGTGATCAATATATAATACGGCCTAAAATTTACCAGTTATACGAGGAACAAAGCGTACCTACATTAGATATCTTGATTAGGAGGCTTGAAAAAAATGAAACCGGTGTTAAATATGGCAGGACTACCTTATGGAAGTGTATTCAACAAAACGGTTTTAGATTTAGAAAAATTGACAAAGGGCAAGTTTTAATGGAATATTTTAGAATTCGGAAATCGAGACTGCAATATCTAGAAAAAATTAGGATTTACAGAGAACAACAAAGGCCAATAATTATTTACTTGCATGAAACCTGGTCCGACACTTATGATACCCCGGAAAAGGGTTGGGTTGACTCAACTGATAAGTGTAAAACAAACGCGCCATCAAAAAGAGGTAAAAGAATAACTATTTTGCATGCTGGCTCTAAAGATGGTTGGATTTCAAATGGACTTTCTCTGTCTGCGAAAAATATTTAAGATTTTTTTTGGATTACTATGAAGACACCACCGCTGATTTATTTGAAAATTGGTTTAAAAACAAACTAGTTCCAAACATTCCTCCTAATAGCGTAATTGTAATGGACAAGGCAAGTTATCACAGTAGACAGTTGACTAAAACCCCTTCCTCATGTGACACAAAAGCAACAAACCAAAACTACATGTATAATAATGACATTTATTTTCACGAAGATTATACCAAAAAGCAATTAATTGAGGTTCTACAAAGCTTGAACCTACAAAAGGAATCCGTCTGTGATAATTATGCAAAAAATCTAGGGCATACAGTTTTAAGGCCACCACTGTGTATTTAATCCCATGTTTAGCACCAACTGAAATCTACCATTCGTCGTACCAATGTTTTTCCCCGTGTTAACTCCAATGTCCTCAAACTTATAGAAACCTAAGTTGCAAATTGCAAATAACATAGAACAAATAATAATTTGAACATCCCTCCACAAATTTGGGCAAATTCTGTTAAACATATAGAAAAAGTAGAGCAATCGTATATCCATAATAATTAGAACAGGCGATGATAGCGATAGTGATACTGATACATTATGTGGATCATTTTAACTAATTTATGTAAGTAATAAAAATAATTTCTAATTTATGTAAGTAATAAAAATAATTTGCAATTTTATTTTAGATTAAAACATAAATAAATAAATATTGTTTAGTATATTTCCTAAGAAAACCCCAAATAATTAAATTCTAAGCAAAGTACGGACCTGTTCAGCCATATTTCATTCTTACAGCTTGCCCGGGTTTTTCCTTAATTCGTACCAGTTAGTCACTTTCTTATATCTATGAACAGACTTTACAATAAATGAGTGAACCGCTTTGTTCAAAACCTGATGTTCTTGGACCAGACCAGATTCGCTTGTCCTTGCAAACACTGCTTCTTGTATTCACCTTTTATTAATGGAAAAACCGATTGTTCTGTTTATATTAAAATGTATGTGAAGCCATTTTAGGGTTCCTTTGTGACAACGCTAAGATTTTTTTTTATTTGACGGTGACAGTATTAGAAATAGGGAACCAATGAAATTTTGCATGACAACGATATGGTGGCCTATCAGTTTTTTATGAAACCAGCCGTACATAAATTTAACACTAGGTAGGAATAACTTCGGTGTAAATATCAGTAGTTCTAAAGTTTCATTTAGATCGCCGAAAAATAGACGACAATCTACCTGCAGAAATAAAAAGAAGTTTTAAGTCAAAATTAAAAATTTACTTGACTTTTCAGAAATACGAAATACGTTGAACTTATTTTGAAATACTTACCTTCAAACAAGTGCAGATTCGATCTTGTTTTGTTTGCAAAAAATGCCGTTAAATCGTGGCCATTAAATCGAAAACTTAAAATTATACGTAGATTTTATGAAAATAATAACATACCTCAAGAAAAAAAGAAGAAGAATATTTAAAATCTTGGAACCGCCATTGAAACCGCTAGCAATTATATCGACTCTTCAGAAATACTTTGAAGCTCAATTTTAATATCTGTAATACCATATATAAAGTCGATTTAACATAACCAGCCATTTTTGACGTATTTTGTTGTAATGTATTTTTGTATTTTGATGACGTCACAAAAAGCTAAAGTCGATTTAAGATAACCAGCCATTTTGACATATTTTGTTGTATTAAATTTTTGTATTTTGATAAGATAATGTACTGGTATTTTGTATTTATGTTGTACTTATACAATACAACAGCAGTATTTACACGAGTGATACTGTTTGACCACCAATCATGTCAGACTTAAGCCCTCTGGACATCTCAATGTACTCGAAGGACTTGATACACACTTCAAAAGTTCCAAATTCAAATCCACAAATCCAAAATTTCATTTCAAGTTTTTTGAATTTTTTGAATGACTGAACTGTCGCAGCTTGAGAGATTAAAAGTTTTACGAGGGAATAAAAATTTAATACTCCTTGACTCCCAATAAATGACAACAATAAAGTACAAATCTCGAGCGTCTCGTACAAAAGATAAGGCTACTTATAATTAAGTCAATGAAACATTTAATGACATCTGATTTGAGTGTACGGAAGATATAATTTTCAATTTCAAAATACGACAATAGTAATTTTCAAGCACAAAAGCCATATTGGAAATCAAAAATCAAAGACCCACCGAAAATAACCAAGAAGTTGTGAAGCAAAGAATATTGGAAGAAATAAGGAGTGTTATGAAAAAGTTTTTGAAATACAGTCGAAAATCTACATAGCGAATTTGAAGGGACTTCTTTTTTTTATAGGTATACATATTTAACATCTACATTTTATATAAATATTTAAGAACTACATTTAATGTTTCAAATAATCGGTCATTTTCTTTTGAATTTTTTTAAAAAATTTGCCATGTCATCCATGCAGACTTGTTTGCCTTGTAAGTGGCCGACAAATGGTCGGATGTTCTTAAAACATCGTGGTCCCACTCATATTGGCAGCTACTAATACTGTTATACGTCCTTTAGAAAGTTTTCCACCCACACACTTTTCGCTTCGAAATTTAAGAGTTTTATCTGGCGTCATTTTGTAAACAATACTAGTTTCGTCAGCATTAAAAATGTAGTCAGCAGGGTACTTTTCTACTAGTTTTCGCCACGTCTTCTCCAGCCAATCGTTAGTGACGTTTCTCGCAACATCACGGGCTTCGCCACTTATCTGTCCATAATTTATACCATGTCTCTGTTTGAACTTCCCCAACGATCATTCCGAAGCCTTTGAATCGATAATGCCAAGCTGTTCAGCAAACTGCTTTTAGTTTTAAGATAGGTCCAGAGGGTGAGACATTTTTAAGAGGTTGCTGTTGGAACCACTGCAACATTGCCCGATCCAAATCTTTAAATTTTGGCTCTCTTAGTTTTTTACTAGAACCAGCTACCGCTTCAGCCTGAATGATTTTTTCTTTGCACTTCCAAATCGTGGATACAGTCGACGGTGTAAGTCCGTATCGACATCCCACATCACTTTTTTTCTGCCCGTTTTATCTCCCGAATTAAAGCAACTTGCGACGTACATTCCTTACTTTGTTACCTGGTGTGCCCTTTTTTCGTTATATTCGCTATACAGAGTGAATTAATCAATAGCTTTGTGTGGAGACCTAATAGTACACCAAATTTTGTTGGTAATACAGGATTTTACGTTATGCTTTTATATATAATTTTTTTATATAATTTCTATAATAAATTTTTAATTTCTAAATATAAAGCCATTTTTTTTATCCCCCCGTATACGTAAATATGGCATTGTACAGAACATTCTAGTTATACAACTTTTGTGTTACACTTTTTTTCTGAAATCTCAAGAGAAAAAGTAAGAGAAAGAGGTGAACTTTAATAATGGACCACCCTGTACAATTCGCCAGATCTAGTCAAATATTTTGTGCGCAATCTCATGAAATTTTAATTTTTTAAAAAGTTTAATTTGCTTGCTACGTAAATTAAGTTCTAGAGAATTAAATCTGCGTACACAAGGTTTTATGAGTATTTGCGTTTCCATCGGGGGAAAATCTCTTTCTGTGACGTTCTATCTAAATTTACTGTATGGTTTGCTCGAAGCAAATCTTACATACATAAAAATATTCTCTGTATTTAAATCGGTCGAAATATAAGTGATGACGCTGGATTGGCGGCCATTTTTATATCGGTGAACAAATCTTTTGATGCAAACGTGATGCAAATATGCACAGAATATTATTCTTATGTTTTGAAATATACGTAAAAAAAAACATTATCACGAATTAAATGAGAGACGAAAGAAAGAGAAGAGACTAGAGAAATTTAATAAGCGAAGGCTAAAGATTTTTTTTCATACATTTTGTTATTTATTTTATAATGCGGGACGAACTAGAGTTTATGTTCAAAAATCTTGGATAGCGAATAAAAAACATACGGTCTTCAATAAACGACAAACTGTAGCAATGACCACATAAGCAAATATCAATCATTAACACAGCAGAATCCTTATCTTCGAATAAATAACGATTATTTCAGACCATGGCATGGTATACGTGTTGTGTGTGTGTGTTGTTTTGGAAAGTTTTCTCGACAGAATTCGATAATGGCCGAACGCCCTTAGCAAACTTGATCAACGTTGTTATAAACCAAAGAAGAAGATTAGTTCTATGCGTTCTTGGCGAAATTTATTTGTGCTGGAAATGTAATGGTAATTTTCTATTCTTATGAGCGAAGGAAACCCCACTTTAGGAAATTAAGTTTTTTTAATACAAATTATAAAAAAAATATTTTTTTGCCTTTTAAGAATTAATTTGTTAGCCGCAGTCAGTTTCGCTCAGTTAAAATAACATTACACCATGAGGTAAGAGCGTAACATATGGTTGCGGATTAAATACGAATTCTTTTCTTTTTTAGCGCCAAAGTGACTTTTAAGATTACCCTGACGTCGGACCCAAAATTACCCTATAAGATGTGAGTAGGGGATAGAATTAACAATATTTCAAATTTCTTAGTTGTGGAAGTTTCTGTCATGTGTGGCATCCTTATAATCATTGAGATCAATTTTTTTGTTTTGTTGGCAGATCTCAGGCAAGCATCTGATAGAAACTACCAAAACGGGAAACCATGAACGAAACATTTTCAAAAATCCAACAAGTTATAACAACATTTCAAAATTTCACGTCAATATACAATAACAATGTGTGGGTTAGAGATGCTGACGCGGATTCCATCAAGTCCGCATTCAAGCTTGGGCATTTTATAGAAAGGGTTTTGGAATCCTTGGAAGCCAACCAATGCGGGGGTCAATTTTCGGATTTGTTGAACCAGTGGTTTTCTCAAAAGCAAGAAAGGGCTTATGATGTGGAATTTTTTACCAAAGCTAATGATAGGCTACTGGAGAAAATATTCTGTTATGCTAACGTTTCAGAATCGACTTTAGATATATCCATCCGTATATACAGTTCTTTTTATCCAAAGTCAAGATTCAAGATGTTTTTACAACACATTTTGTTGCGTAGCAGTTCGGTACTGGCTATTCAAGAATTTGTTACGAATTGCGTCGGCTTCCCTGAAAATTTTGAGGAAACGATTATAATAAAAACATGGACTAATTATTTGGTCTCTGGAAGAAAAGAAGCGGTCATTTCAGAAATTAGGGGTTACTTGTCCTTGTATAAAGTTGATGCCATGCTGCCGACCGTTATGAAAATGTTGTCATTGAATGGCCTCTCCGAATCGGAAAGGTCAACCCAAAAAATGATACTAGAGTGCACTTTGGAAAAAATGAACGATAGGAGTATACTGTCGAAAACATTTTGGCTCTCAATGTTTAAAAATCTAACCCCCGTATCCATACTAAACGTTTGCGTTGTTCATAAGGAATTTCTGGAATCGATTTTTAGCTTTTTGGAATACGTGGGCAGTATGATACGAGTAGAACCTGGCAAAAGTGTCTTTGAGTGGAAAACCATGGAAGGTGTATCGTTTTGCCCTGAAATCGGTGGTAGCGATATAGTGCCCTTGTTAAAGCTAATGTTTAAGCCCGGTTCCGATTTACGCCATTACGTGGGCGAGGCCATTCAAAAGGCGAAAATCAATTCTAGTTTATTATTCTGGGAAGCTGTATCGCAGGAAATCTCCCAATAAACTGTGCAATTTCAGCCTGAACGTGCCCGAGCAGACTCCCTTCACTGCTGTGCTAAAATTCGCAGCCGAGGAATTTAAAGTACCTCCGGCGACATCAGCGATCATAACCGACGATGGTATAGGGATAAATCCGCAACAGACAGCTGGTAGTAGTCATTCGCAAAAATAAAATTGCAGTCACTAATTTTATTCTTATTTCAGGTAACGTTTTTCTGAAACATGGTTCAGAACTCAGGCTCATTCCCAGAGATAGAGTCGGCGGATTACTGTGTTGGATATGATTATTAATAGTCGGGCTTTTTATGTCAGGGGTGTGTGTTATAGGTTATAAAATTTAAATTAAGCTAATAAATATCTTTTTGTACATACCATTAAGTATTTAAAATTTTAATTTTTAGTAGTTTTATTTTTTAGATATATATTTTTTTAAGTTATACATTATTGTACTACTCTGATCTGTAATATAAAGATCCTATTTGCAAAAGAATGAGCCAAATATTAATATCAGATAATTAATTGGAAGTGCCTTAGAAGTTTCTTTAATCATATAATATTGTCTTGGATAATTTTTTCAAATTGTTCAAATGTTTACGTTTATCTATGCGTCACATGACCATTACAAACCAATCAGAATGTAGTATCTGTGAGAAATATGTTAGTGATCCATAAGATCATCGCCAAAGTATTCTCGGACTAGACAGTTAGTTATTCCTCATAAAAATATACCGGATGTTCAAAAATGAACGTCACAGACCTCCATTTATTTTTTATTAAACGCACGTGAAGGTTAATCATATTCTTATGGCTACCTTTATGCAACAGGACACGGGAAAGGAAAATAGGTTGGAAAAACTTCAATCTATTTTTTATTTAGATACTATATATGAAATTTTAATATAAAGGGAATACGAAAATATAAAAATATCATACACGGCCGTAGAAAACAAATTAAAACATACAAAAGTGAGTATTTGAGCATAAAATCAAAGGGGGATGAGCAAATGCGAACAAGTCCCGACAATTATGGCATCTCTTACGTGTTATCGGAATTATTTTTCATCCCGACGGAAAACGAAATGGCAGTGAGCTCATACTCCGAGTTTTCCTTATAACTACGTTTACTTAAAGCACGTTCCAATGACTAGAAGTCAAATAACATTAAATAAAAACACAAACCGAACGATCACTACGATTATTGAAAAGCACATGTGACTATACTACCACCTAATATATTCTACATAAAATGGTCCAACTCATAAGGTTACCCACCATTATTCCCAAGCACATGTACGACTATGGACTATAAAAAAAATATATTTGATTCAAACGGGAAATCCAGGAAATGGGTAGGTGAGGCAAATAAGGCCCAGAATTCGATCCCACGATAATATTGAACAATAATAACCTGCAGTGATCATAATTTAGTTGCTTCTACTTGCTATACGCGCCTGCAGGTGGCGTTCGGTGTAAAAATTCCCAACTTTCGGGAATTACCATATTTCTAGACTGCCTATTGGCGTTTGTTTACTAAATTTTGTTTTTTCTTGTAGTACAGGTAAGTAAATATTTGCCGCATAACCAAAATGAATAATAAATAAGTCTCGAGCTGCTTATATACTGTTCGAGGGGACGGAGCAAAGAAGTAAGTAGTGTCAACCGCAACCCAGATGTCATTTAGCTCCGCCCCCCTCAAACAATATATAAGCAGGCACAGAGTAACATGCGAGCAAGTTTCAGTTTAAGTCCTGAAGAATGATTGGCGAAACATTGTTTATATACAGTGTGTAAAGGTCCAAAAAAATCGGTATTATTCGTTTTACGACCGAAAGTCCTCCTGAGATGTGATAAATCAGGTGTGTAATAAATTAGGAAACTATGAAAACGCTCCAGAAATTAAAAAAAAAACAGAGTTGTTTATAAACTAGCAGAGAGATTAAAAACGAATTTTAAAAGTAAAAATTCGAATATTAAAAAAAAAATCGAGGTGTCGGTTTTAGATTTTAAGAAAGCATCTTCTAAAAGCTCCTTCTGGACCAGGACATAGATAGCTTTTGCAGTAAGCTAAACAGAACGTTCTTCGCGATATAAACGATTAGGGCGGGATCAGTAATTACTTTTTCCTACTCTGTTTCATAATAATATTGTAAACTGAAGACGAGATAATGATTCCCGTGTTTACACAGCAAAAGATTAACTTTAATATTAACTTTTAATCACACTTCATTCGCCATTTATCAAAATTTAACGTAGCTAGACCCATCTTTTTGGTCTTTGACAGAGAGGCTTCACATTTGGCCTACGGCATTGTAGAAGCACCGCTATCCCTTCCCAGCAATACAACTAAAAACTCAGACCGTTAGACAAGTGTCAGCAAACTAATCTTTTGAATCTCATTAGGATCGACAATCCATTAGTCCACAGCAAAAAAAAAATGCTCAAAGATATGAGAAAATGCGCAATACTGCCTCAGACCCGTTAAGACATCGAAATATGGTTAGATGACATACATTTCATCAGACATTCAGTCAGTTTAGTTTCCGAGAAATAAAAATTAATCTCTCCTTAACCGGGCCTTATTTGTCGCACAATGGAATATTATGTTTAAGTCCATTAATAAAAGCTAAATATTATTGCCTCGCTTTGGCGAATACACGGTAGTTTTCATTCTTAGTTTAATTGCACTAAAAAAAAATGCCTGCGATACCTGCCGACTTCCACGAACGTGTGTATAAAAATCCGTTTAAAAAATTGCTAAAAAAAAGTCTCAATCTAGCCATTCTTTTTCGTCCACTCCTTCCATGTCGTCTTGCTCGAGCTTCAAATTGATCTCTAACCTGTCGCTTACCGATTTCTGAATCTAAAATACGTCGCGTATGGAGTTTGAAGGAAACCAACCGAGACGGCGGTCCACTCACCTCTTCCTGCTTATTTTTCACTTGACTGCTGAGCTCCGCGTTCCACCCTAATCTGTTGTGGGGCTGAGCGGAAGAGATGAATGGTGTCGATTGCGATTTATTGATTGTTCTCTCTTGTTTAGTGTGATTTTGGGATTCTGACACTGCAATTTTTTAAAAATATTACGATTCGTGACAATTTTCGGAAACTTTTTGATTTTCGCGACGCAACGAACGAAAGAGAATTTTTTGATATACCTATAAAGATTTATTAACGTAGGTAGCCAGTTTTTTCGTTTTTTTTTTTTAATTTTTTGTTTATGATAACGTTGTTCAAATATCATCATTTGATTTTAATTTTAATCGTTAAAACTGCAAATGTGTTGAACTGAGGTGGCTTCTACTTGATGAAAATCCTTTTATCAAAATAAATAAGAACTAAAAGTTCACATTTTCACGAAATTATATATTTTTACATGACAATTGTTTCGACAACACAGTGTCCTTATCAAATGTAATATTTACAAACTAGCTGCTACTATATATACCGAAAAATTACAATAAAACCTTAATTAATGCTGTTGTGAGAATTTAAATTCATTAAAGGAGAGGTATTTAAATCTAATTGATCGTTAAGCAATACATTTGGATGTCTCATTTTGTTAATCTTCATGGCTTCCAATAAATTTAATTTTCTATTTTTTGTGGTTGTATGTAAAATATCAAAATTGTCGTCAAAAATGTGTTTTACTGTGTTTAAGTGTGTAGTATAATTAGAATCTAGACTAGACTATTTTTGACGACAATTTTGATATTTTACATACAACCACAAAAAATAGAAAATTAAATTTATTGGAAGCAATGGAGATTAACAAAATGAAACATTCAAATGTATTGCTTAACGGTCAATTAGATTGAACTATTATTGAACTTAAACTCTCACAACATTAATTAAGACACGGTTTTGTTGAAACAACTGTCATATAAAAATACATAATTTCGTGAAAATCTGAACTTCTAGTTCTTATTTAGTTTGGCAAATTTGTTATTATTTTATAGAGTTTTGATTAAATCTGTATTTGTCAGGTACAACGGATAATAAAGTATGTTTTACTGTTATGTAACTTTTACAAATGTATTATGTATGATATGGGGTTCGCCATTTGCCCGTCACTTTTTAATTGACTAGTCAAAAAACATTTTAAATAACATCTTGCAATTGTAGAGTGTTATCTACCACTAATAATATGTATTTTATGTTAAATTATTATGCGTTTGTGATGTCCAATCCCATTAATAATTCAACTTTACCCGCACAATATAAAAAAAATAATTATAAATTTCATTGTATTCTTCAAATTATTTCGGTCAATTAACTCATCAAATTTACACTGTTCAAAAAACGGATAAAAATCGCGAAAAACAAGATGGACGCCGGCGCGCGTCGCGGCCATTTTGAATCGACCTATCGCCCTCGTAGAGCATTAAAAAAGGAACGAATCTCGATCCCGTAACTCGAACCGTTCAAAAGTTATTGCCGTAAAAGCTAAAGCACAGAGAACGGACGTCGGGGACCAGAGAACAGACTAGGGAGAACGGAGAACGGACAACAGAGACCAGAGAAAAAAAATTAACTAGAGAAACTATCAGGCGGTCAATATTACAAAACGTGCTGAATATAACTTCGGCAATTTTATTAAGGCATTTAATTTGTTCATTAAATTGTTCGAAATATTATGGCCGTCAACGAAGATTTTGGAAATGTTGAAAAATTGTAGTGCGTCGTCAAAATACGGATGAAGCTTCCGAGCTGTATTTGTACAGGTATAAGGGATAAAAAGGAATGTTTTACTGTTATGTAACTTTTACAAATGTATCATGTATGATATGGGGCTGGCCATTTGGCAGTCACTTTTTAATTGACTAGTCAAAAAACGTTTTAAATAACATCTTGCAATTGTAGAGTGTTATCTACCATTATTTAATAATATGTATTTTACGTTAAATTATTATGCGTTTGTGATATTCAATTTACGAGGACTATCCGAATATGACACTTAGCGATTCGTGGAATCCCAATAATAATTCAACTCCACACGCACAATACAAAAAAATAATTATAAATTTCATTGTATTTTAAAAATTATTTCGGTCAATTAACTGGTCAAATTTACACTGTTCAAGGAACAGATGGAAATCGCGAAAAACAAGACCGTTCAAAAGTTATTACCGTAAAACCTAAAGAACAGAGAACAGACAACTACTTACTGCAATCCATGTCGTCCGGTTTTAAACTTATTCTCCGCGCGGGCTTTTCGGTACCGTCGAACCACTCGTCGCCGGTGTAGAGGGGTTCCCAGGCGACTCGAGTAGGGGGGAAAAGGTCGTCCTGGAACAGTTCCGTCCTGATACGGGGAACCGTGAAGGAGAGCGGCTCGATCGAATTATTCGTCAGCCTTAAAGCTTTGGCGAATTCGACGTTGGCGACGTCGCATACGTTCTTTGACAAAAAGGACAAGCCCTGGTGTAGCGAATTGCACTTGTGGTGACTCAGTGGACATACGAAGGGCGCCTCGTCGGTTATTTCGAACGTGTAGATCGTCATATCGCCCTGAATACGAAAAAATTACAAATTAACACGTTTCCAACGCGGGTCTTTTTAATACAATTATGAAAATTGTGCCTCTTTAAACAGAGGATTAAAGGATTATAAGAATAATTTTCTTTTTTTTGTGAGAATAGTTAATCGGTCAGTCCTGAGACCCTTCTGAACTTTCTTTGATTAAAAGCTCGGGATTTTGGATTTCTGACACGTTTTCCGTCTCAGTTTCAATTAAGCTTCCAAGGAGCCAATAGGATTAGCGAAACGTCAGCAAGTTCGACTCAGCAAAAACCGACGCAAGAGAAATCTAGAAGATCACTGGTTAAAAGAGTTGGGTGTTTGTGGGCTTGTATAACCCAAATACTTCTTAAAATAGTTCACATAAGTATTATTATATTACATTTTAAAATATTGAAAACCTTATTTAAAAAAGATCACATTGCACGTATACAAAAGCGAGTATAATACGAACAAAAATATAGTTCATTTATTGCTTTGACGTTTTCTGTACTTTACAAGCAATTCTACACTTGCCACTGGGGTCCTTCCTTACATTCAAAACATCACTGACCACATACCAAAAGTTCTACAGAAGTATAACGTCAAAACCAGATTTACCACTTGATCAAAGATAACATTCCATTTGAGATACCAGCAGTTTACAGCATTCCATGCATATGCGGCAAAAATATCAACTAGACTCAAAGAACACGAAAAAACCTTACGACTAAGACAAATAAACTCATCAGCTGTTGCCGAACACACTCACGAAACCGGACATAAAATTTTATTCGATAAAACTAAAAATCCGACAGTCTATAGAAATCTATAGACAACCTAACAATCTTTACCGCGATACAGGTCTCTACCGAGACGGTGTTCATGCCCCTCCTGTAGCTCCGCCCCCCTCAAACAATATATAAGCAGGTACAGAGTAAAATACGAGCCAGTTTCAGTCAAGCTCTGAAGAAGCCAACAGAATGATTGGCGAAACGTCAGCAAGTTCGACTCAGCAAAAACCGACGCAGGAGGAATCCAGAAGTTTTGGAAAAAGTATTACAGTAGCCTGTGGAAGTTCTTTGAAAAATTAATAATGTATCTGTATTATCCTGAGGAAGATCGTTAATAAAACAAAGAGGAGGGCTCGATTCCAATGTTTCGTAATTTTTTTTTACTAAGATTTGATGATTTACTCGATCAAATGCCTTTGAAAAGTCTGTATAAATGACATGTAGATACTATGTAGAAATGTAATGAAATAGGACGTATTAAATTGATATCTTGTATTAAGTTTTTAATTGGCCGGCGCTTGTTAGTGTAGGAAAGTAAATATTCCTAAATAAACGCACTATATTTCTGGTCCAAGTATAAGTATACTAGACCCCCAAATAAAAATCACAAAGGCAAAATTTTTCACAATATAACATCATATAATCTGGCAATCGACTCACCCTCCCGGTGACGAACAACGTCGAACTGTCTTCGTCGTAGAACGGAATCAAGATGGCCGGCGACACGTCCAATCCTATCGTGTTGACCGGACTTAAGTCGCTGACCTTATAGACCGTGATCTGTCGCTCGGAAACCTTGTCGAAACCGGTGACGACTAGGAAACGATCGTCCAAAGCCCATACCGCCCTCGCTCCCCTACTACCCTCCGGTCCTTTGCCTTCCCTTATGGCGGCCCCGCCCCGTCTGGGATCGAAAATCCGCACCTTGCCGTCTTTCGAGACCGTGGCGCAGCGATCGCCGCCACTCGACCAACAGAAACAGAAAATGTGCTCCGCGTGACCCGTCAGCGTGATTTTATTGGTCCGATTGGCGAGATCCCATATTTTTATCGTCAAATCGTACGAGCCTGAAAAATGTCCAATCAATAATAGGTATCTTCACCATGTTCACGAATTTATATCAAAACTCTTTATTGGCTTATTGGTTTTCGCGCTTGACTTACGGCAGATTATAGTCAAAACAGGCATTTTCATTAACTTAGCGGACTGAAATCTATATTAAAACTGAAGATAACTACTTAAAAACCCACTTTCTTCGATTGATAGTAGCTTTTTCTTCCTCATTTCAAACAGATTCCAGTCAAAATCAGTTACCTTTTCGTGTCAATATCTTTGGAATCGGCGTCATCGTGCTTTATAGTAACGAAAACCTTAATAAACAAACCATTAGATTTCGACGTAAAACCCTGAGTCAAATAGTTGCCGAATCTGCTTTTTCGCCTCTTATTGCATCGAAACCTGACTTAGAAATGCAGATAGGTACTGAAAACCCCTCCTTTTGGGACAAATAATTGGTCTTCGCTCTTGATTTCGAGCAGATTATAGTCAATGTATTACCTTTTATATTTCGGGATTTGTAATAAAAAACTATAAGCTACCAATAAATATGACTGTAGTGTTTCTCAAAATATTCACCCTGATAATCAATAGATTTTTGCATTCGATAAAACCAATCATCAAAGCACATTTCCCACATCGAGTGGGGCACCTCCAAAATATGCTTTTTATAAGCATCAATCGCTTCTTCTGGTGCCAAAAATCGTCGCCCACGTAATTTATTCTTAATGTGTGGGAATAAAAAGATGTCATTAGGTGCTAAATCAGGACTATATGGCGGACGGCTTATCAAATCGACGTTTTTAATGCTCAAAAAGTTCTTGTTATTTCTTTTCTTTTTATTTCAAGACAAACACATGGTCGTGTACCATTCAAAATTGACTGTTTTACCTTTCACAAGAGGAACACTTGCAACGTGGCCAGTTTCCCTAAAAAAACATTTGTTTCTTTTGTGGGTTTTGGCTGACCCACACAGTCGACTGCTGCTTCATATGCACAGATCCATGATTCCTCACCTGTCACGATATTATAGACCTGGTTGGAAGCATAATCAATATAGTATTTCCAAGGAATTTTTTTCTTTGATGTAACCTACATTCTATAGACTTAACAAAAATGGCAATACAAATCCAAAATATTTTTTTTTACTACTTTGTATTTACTTAAAAGTTTGTTTTGTCTATCTGTATTTTCCGCTTCGGGATACGCAGTGACATTGTAGTCCCTAGATGTATAATGCACTATAACGAAAACAACGATATAAATAATTTTTTTAACAAAAGATTAAGTTGATATTGCCATTGGATAATAAGTGCATTTAAAGCTAACCATGAGGGGATAAGAATATAACTGTTTTTGACACATCCGACGACATTTGGCGACATCGCATCTTACTCGGTTCTAAAGTAGAGGTTCCAAGCATTTTATCAAGGTATATAACTTGCGGATTATCGAGAGGTAAAGCATTTGCAAGTTTACATGTATTAACGTTTAAAAAAAAAACTAAAAGAGGAGCAATGGTGGGCCATTCCAAAAAAATAAAATAGAAGAAATATATATTAATTACATTAATAATTCTAAATATTAAAAATACATACCTTGAAGCGCAATATCCATTATTTTCACAGTTTTTAGTGCAAAACTATATAAATCACTGACGAAGTTCTCACTTTGACGAACGAACTAGTTAATACCGGATTTTCTTTTATAATAATCAGAATTAGACATTTCTGAGAAACTTAACGAGTTTTTAGGGCAAAATAAAATTACGACCTTTTTGGGTACACGTGTTTTAGAATGCAGGTTCCGGGAAGGCCTTGTTTCAATTTGTAAATAATGAAAATACTGACACAACAAAAGGATTTCGATCTCCGGCAGCAGCACCAGCTCGCCTTACCTGATGCCAGAACATTAGAGGCGGTGGGATGGAACTTGATGAAGTAGATTTTGTCAGAGTGGGCGACAAATTCCGTGTCGGGCTGATTCGTGGGTACGGTGAGACCGTTTTCCGGAACTGTCCACAGTTTGATGACGCCGTCGTCGCACGCCACTGCCAAACGACGTCCGTCGAACGGGTCCCAACAAAAGTCCATTACGTTATTGCCGTGTACCAATGCCGGTATCACGCCGTCCGGAATTTTACCGGTCTTGCTCAGCTCGAATATGGCTATTTTACCGCCCGCCCCGCTCAGAGGCACGGCCACCCTCTCCGGATTGGCTAAAGTTTTGATTAGTTTTTTTTTTTTTAATAAGCGTCAACGAAATATCCAGAGGCAACCAGACAAATCCGATTAAAAAAAAAAGAACGCTACTACTTTGCAAGGTCATACCATGCACTGACATACCATCAAAAAATCAAATAGTTTTGTCAAACTTTCACGTTAATAGGCTCCTTTCTTAATCAATTAAAATACTTAATAAGACTTCCCCATAAATAAGAGAAACATTCTAAATTTTATATTTCATCATCATCCTGACGGTGCCTTCAGGTGGGCGGAGCTAGAGGTGGGGCACGAATATTACCCCGGATGGCCGATTCCCATATTGTTTGGTAGCTTATGGATGTGATATACGAGGGTGGGGTGAAGAGTTTCTGACCAAGAAAAACGACGTTTTTTTTTTGCTTTATTTTTGTCATCCCGATCAGCACTAATACATTTCTTGAATTAAGGTGGCCTTTACTTGATGAAAATCCATTTAATAAAATAAATAACAACTAAAAGTTCAGATTTTCACCAAATTATATATATTCACATGACAATTATTTCGACAACATAGTCTCTTTATCAAATGTAATATTTACAAACTACCTGCTACAATATATAACGAAAAATGACAATGTTGTGAGAATTTAAGTTTAATAATGGAGAGGTATTTGAATCTAATTGATCGTTAAGCAATACATTTCAACGTCTTATTTCGTTAATCTCCATGGCTGCCAATAAATTTAATTTTCTAGTTTTTGTGCCAGCATGTAAAATATCAAAATTGTCTAGACTATTGTTTTTAAACGCTCTTTTATGTTCGTTAATGCGTTCGGTAAGCAATACATTTGAATGTCTCACGACTTCCAAGTTAATTTTCTACTTTTTGTGGCTGTATGTAAAATAACAAAATTGCCGTCAAAAATGTGTTTTTCTGTGTTTAAGTGTGTAGCATAATTAGAATCTAGACTATTGTTTTTAAACGCTCTTTTATGTTCGTTAATGTGTTTCTTGAAGGATCTACCTGTTTGTCCAATATAAATTTTAGGACAAGATCCTCATTTCAACCTGTAGACACCTGATTTTTGAGATTTTGGGACACATCGTTTTATTGTTTTTTTAAAAATCTTCCTATTTTATTGTTAGTTCTGAAAGCTATTTTTTTAAACCACATTTTGAAAAATGTTTTGAAACTGTTTCATTGGGTTCTCCTAGGTGTGTAATTGTTTTAAATTGTTCGTGTTCTGTATTGGGTTTCGGATAAATAGAGTTTACTGTTGTCTGGATTTGTTTTTTATTTATAATTTTATCGATAATGGGCGGATTGTAGCCGTTGTTCAGTGCAATTTGTTTAATGATATTAAGTTCTTTGTTGTAATTTCTGTTGAGTGTGGCGTATTAAGAAGTCTGACTGTGTCCGTGTGTGAAGGTTTATGGTAAATGGAAAATTCTAATTTGTTTTGCATTTTCGAAATAGTTAAGTCTAAAAAATTAATAAAGTTATCCTGTTCAATCTCGGTAATGGATTTTATACGATTATGTAATGAGTTAATGTAATTTAAAAAGGAATTCAATTGTCTGTCCGTTCCAACAAAGCAAGCAAAGACATCATCCACGTATCTATACCACCATAGAAAACTTTTACTTAAAGGATGTTCTCGTATGATATTTTGCAAATTATCAATAAAAATCTCGCCTAACAAAGAACTAAACAGTCTAATTCTCTTTTAATGTACGAGTGTTGTAAGTTAAAGTTGAAACCTGTTGTACACTAGTAGTCTTGTTTATGTAATTGAACTAAAGAATATAATTTCGGCGGTTGTGGATTTATAATTATTAATAAATACTCTAATAGCAACATTAATTAAGGTTTTATTGTCATTTTTCGGTATATATAGTAGCAGGTACTTTGTAAATATTACATTGGATAAAGACATACTTGTCGGAACTTTTACTTTTTTTTTTAATACGTTTCTCATAATAGTATTCTAATTTGGTTGGGGGCTAAGCCTTGCGACATCAATGGCATCAATCGCGATAAAACAAAATTTTTTTCTTCACCAAATGAGGTCGTTCAATTTGCATCACGTGCTTCAAATGCAAACGCAATAACCGTGTGCAGTATTGACCGGCGATAGTCTCACCCTTTTCAAGGTAATCAATGTATATAATTCCTCCAGCATCCCAAGAAACAGCAGAGTTGGGTCCCCTTTTGCACCAAACCGTTGTGACTGTTCTTTATTTCCGTGAGTGTAGTGATGGACCCAAGCCTCATCAAAATATTGACTCATTTTTGACCTGTGAGCGAGGCTCGACCCATTTTAAAGTCAGAAACCCCATTGCTTAATTACAATAATAATAACAATCTGTATTGTCCAACACATTAACATCCATTTAGAAGACAATTTCATCTTAAAAACTATAAACTATAAAAAGTCTTCAATTATATTCACTCCAGCAAGATAATAGCGAAACATACGATCGATTATAGTGTTTCAAATTTATGTTTAATTAATGCGATAAAAAAACGTCCATATCATTACAGAAGTAGTTTTTGATAAAAAAAAGGTTCTTGGAGTTACTAGGTGAATAATGCATTAATAGTCGAATATTCCACGCCTCCTAGCGTGGAATCCATCTCTTCTTTAATTTGTTTTGATGTAAAACCTTTCAAATGGATATAAGTATTTGTACTGTAGGGCGACCTTTTGGTCCAAAAATCCATAGAAATCTATAAGCAACTCACCGTTACTCACGTCTTTACCTTTCATCGATATAGGAATCGATCATCTCAAGCAATGTCCACGCCCCCTCATTTAGCTCCGCCCCCCCTCAAACCATATATAAGTAGGTAGCTACAGAGTTTTGTGTTTTACCAATCATCTTGTTGGCTTCATCAGAGTTAAGCCGAAGCTCTTTCAGGACGATTGGTGAAACGTCAGCCAGTTCGATTCATAAACGACAGCAAATGACATTTTGAAGTGTTTCCCGTCACTTTTCAATGACTTGTCGGGTACGCTATGGATATAATGTGTCATTATTCGCACTCACCGTGAAAACCGTCACATTCGCCGGGTATCTGGCGACTCAGGTTACGAATATTTTCTATATGGAACGACTTATGGGCGGCGGTTCCCTTCAAGTGCCTAAACTTCGACACACGTCCGAATACCGTGGAAGTCCTTTTGGTTGTCGGCGCGGGTTCCTGCCTCTTGACGCCCTGATCCAGCGACTGTTGCTTGGTGAAAGAAGCGCTCTTCCTCTTGCCGCCCTCTTTGGACGCTTCCTCGATGTTTTTCTGATTTTTTAAGGTCTCCTTCGTCCTCAACATCACCGGCGACGTACCCTTTTCCGTTATCGGCTCCTGTTGCGGCTGCGGCGAGTGCTCGTACAATTTTCGACGCTCCGCGATGCTGCTACGCTGAGTCGAACCTCTGTCGAACGAGTCGCTATCCTCGTCGTTTTCTTTCGAAGACGACCTGACCTCGAACAATTTCCTCCTTTCCGCCGTACTAGGCGTTTTCGGGACGTAACCTTGTTCGAGCAAAACCAAATTTCAAATTCGGTTGAAAATTCCGCAATTTTATTTGAATTTTTTCTTGGCTTTAATTTAAAAAGGAAAAAATCGAAAATAAATGGCACTTTAACACTGCAACTTTTTCTCCTGACCAAAAATACTGACACCTAATTATTTTGAAGAATTTTATAATGGCATATCTTACTTATATTTTATTTAATTTTAATGATTGTTTCTACGAATGATGGAACAATTTATTAAGATTTCGCAAATTTAAATAAAATTTTCATTAATAGTAAAAATCCTATTTTTTTAAAGGGCACTATAACATTAAATATGTCTGATTTTTCCAAAAAATATGTCAAATATATGCTTTTTTCTACCATCTATGTAACTTAATGCCCTTTATTTTTTACATATATTGTTTACTGAAAATCAAGGAAAGAATAGTCAAACAACGCAAAAAAATACATAAAAATAATAATACTTAATGAGGAGTATTTATTAACATCAGCTAACAATAAATTAGTGATTTATATATCTATATACTTATACCTAACCTATATTATGGTAAAAACTATTTAGTTTTACAATCAAATCTATGGTTATTATTATTGTACCAACTGACAATTAAATTTTCTATGGTTAATTTTTGTCTTTTATGGCTTAATATGCTTGTGTACTTGGAGAACGTCTTTTCGACGTCGACCAAATAATGTAAATCATTATCAACCGTCGCATCTAATTGTAAAATTTTTGAAATTTTAAGTAACTTTTTTTCAACAAACGTTCGCACTCTTCTACTATTGAAATTGACTCTAACAAAGACATTTGTTCGGTCTGTATTTTATGCGAAATATGTAACATTTTTATATTGTTAATCTAATTATTTCATTCTAAAACGGTCATATCCAAAATATTGGGTCGATATTCCTAATACTATAAAAAGATGTTTTTTACATAAAATCCTAATGAGTAAGATCACGTCCAGTGGACCCCTCATTTACCACTTATTAGTACCTATGATGGAAAATTGATCCCCCCACGATTTTTTAAAATTTTGATTTTAACAACATTTTTTTATAATGAAAATTTTAAGCAATTTTGATTTAAAAATGGATTAAAAATCAACCGTGATTAATAGATAAAAAAAGTTCTCTTAAAATTAAAATACTCGCCAATTTCATTATTACAAACCATTGGAAAATTTTTCACTAGAATGTAGGCTCGTTTCAGAGGATGAAAAAAAGTATTTATTTAAAAAATAATAATAATAAATGACGACAAATTTACAATTTCATTATTTAACCTTGTTTGCTCTATTCAGTATGTTATGATTGTTAATATTGTTAAAAAAATTATGAATAATAATTATAACAAAATAACATAAATAATAATAAAATTTGTTTTATAATAATAGCTTGTATTATTATTTTAAATTATCACTGATAAAACGTTCAATGCAGTTGGAGACGCTCGACCCCCGGCGCGCTGTCATAAATAAATTCATTTTGTTTAAATGACGAGCAGTGAAATTTCCTTCCGGAATCTTAAACTTAAAAGCACATGACCGATAAAAGAAAACATGATCTTTTTTACCAAGAAATCAGTAAAATTTTCATTTGACCATGGATGCTGAAAATTTGATAAATTTATCTCTTCCGGTTGATTTTTAATCCATTTTTTAAATTAAAAGTGCTTAAAATTTTCATTATAAAAAAAAAAGTTAAAATAAAAATTTTAAAAAATCGTTCGAGTGATCAATTTTCCATCATAAGCATTTATAAAAAAAGCTATATAGATTATTTTTTTATGATCAAGTCTTATGATCAAAAAACCTTCAAAAAATGTTAATAAAAATCTCTAACCTTACAAATAAAAAAATTATAGAGGGTTTTTAGAAACGCACATTTTTAAGAATCACCCTGTAGCTCAGAAACGCTTTGACATATCACGATGCGGTTTTTAATTTTCGACTTCTCTCTATGCTGCGAATGCTTAAAGGCATAGAGACCCTTCGAATTTGAGTGATAAATTCGAGGTAAGGCCCTGTGCCCTTCTTAACTGTCATTCATATGTTTATACCTGTCTTTAAGGTGTCATTCGTTTCCTTCTACCCCGTCATAAGGGTCAAAAATCACCAAAGTATAAGATTAAAAAAATTGTATAAAGTACCAAAGAGGTCAATAAAAATATAATTAACTTACCGGAATCCACATTGATTTCATCCTCTGCAGATGCAAAAGTCGACAAACTGTTGTCTTTGTCGATTTTGCAAGCGTCGGCGCCGTCAGAAGAATCAACTTTTTTAAAAATCGGAATTTCTTCTTCCTCCTCCTTAGTCTCGATGACACCATTGGGTGGAACGATAGGCCCACTTGGTACCCCAGGTACCGAAAATATTTTACTAAAACTGTTCTCCGTGTCGTTCAGTTTCGGAGGTGTGAACGGTTTGGGACCGAGTCTCGGCTAAAAGGGAAGAATTATTGTCCCATTAATGCATATCCGTGACAGTGCGATCGATACGAAAGGTCACCCAAAATAAACTAAAGATTTTCTTTTTTAATAAAGCAAATATTTGCGATATAAGTCAGAATTTCTAAAAAACTGATCAAAATTTCTGAATGCAATCAGCATTTCTAAGAAAATAAGTAAGAATTTCTGGAAAATAAGTCACAATTACTAAGCTAAGCCAGAATCCCTGGGAAAAATGCAAGAATTTCTAAATAGTTCATCAGAACTTCTAAGTTAAGTCAGAATTTATTCTGGAAAATAAGTCAGCATTTCTGAGTTAAGTCAAAATTTCTGAAAAACAAGAATGTTTGGAAAATAAGTCGGAATATCTGATTTAGATCAGAATTTAACGAAAAAGAAGTCTGAATTTTTGGAAAACAATTCAAAATTTTTGAATTAATTTCTAAGAAAACAAAGTAAGAATTTATAAAAATAGGTAAGAATTTTTGTCAAATAAGTCAGAATTCCTGGAAAACAAGTCAGAATTTCTGAACAATGACTCAATTGAATAACAAGTCAGCATTTCTGAGTTAAGTGAAAATTTACTGAAAGTAAGTCATAATTTCTGAAAAGCAAGTCAGAATTATCGAATTAAGTAAGAATTTCTGGAAAACAAGTCAGAATTTCTGAACAATGACTCAATTGAATAATAAGTCAGCATTTCTGAGTTAAGTCAAAATTTACGGAAAGTAAGTCATAATTTCTGAAAAGCAAGTCAGAATTTTTGAATTAATTAAGAATTTCTGGAAAAAAAATTTGGGAGTTTTAAAAAACAGGTAACATCATTTCTGTGTTCTGTCAGAATTTAAGGAAAATAAATCAGAATTTACGAAAAACAAGTCACGATTTTTAAACTAAGACATAATTTTTCAAAAACAAAACAGAATTTTTGGAAAACAAATCAGAATTTCTGAAAAAAAAGTTATAGTTTCTGAGCGAAGTCAACATTGTTAGAAAATAAGTCAGAACATATGAAAAATAAATCAGAATTTCTAAAATACCACTCGAAATGCCTGACATAATTTTTGTTGGTTAAAAAAAAGTTAAAATTTTATTCTGAATTTTCTTATTAAGCAAACCATACCCAAAAAGTCAACCCAATCTTAAACCTAAAATAGGATAATTTCGACCGAAAAGAAATATCACTTTTAATGAGTATGTGGGAAAATCAATGGCCTATTTACACAATTTTAAGAAAGGAAACACTCCATCCATATCATTACATCCCGTTTCAGCAGTTATTGCCTCAAGATTTACCAGCTCGTCTGCAATTCGCTCAATTTCTAAAAAATATGCTATAACTAAACTTCCTTGTGGGATTTTGAGAATCCACACATGCGTTTTCGGGATGAGTTTTTGGTGAACATTTGCGTAAGTTGGGTGTAATATCTGATTTGTTCCTTGGCCCTCTGGAATTACAGATCAATGTAACTTCCTTCCACGCCATTTAGACATATGATGAGCAGTACCTTCATCGATTGATTGAAGGATTTGGTATACGCTGAATACTCTTAGAAATAATAGAGAAGAATTCCAACATTGGATTTGAAGTTTTTTTTTATTAGCATGACGAATTTTTTTTTCTCTTTTCTACCAAAAATTGAATAGTCATTTGATTTTAATCACGTTTCAACTCGAAACTCTGATTGCACTCATAATATTTTAATGTCTAGTTCTTACGTCAGGACTTATCTAAATTTTATTTTTGGGTGCCTTCCGGCGCTTGCGCACATCCTTCATGCAGTTCTAACTACCTAAATACGAAAAAATAACGAAAATTCTGCGTCTCGGGTGCCAGCAAAACAAAATTCACAAAATGGAGCCACACAGTTCAACACCAAATAACCTTGTATCCGCCGGTCACCGCGTTTGGGTTCACGGAAGTGACCACGGGAGTGCAACTGTTGCCCCTGGGCCTAGCCACCGGTTTGGGAGGCTCCTCTAGCGGCTCCGTAATGGATCCTGTTCTTGAAGCGCGAGGCAGTGGTTTCGGCGGGACAGCCTAGCGATCGTTATACATATAATAACCACCATAGTTTCTTTTCTGTAGTTATAGAACTTAAATTTAATACCGCAGTAGCATGGTCGGCAGTCAGTCGAAAAGAAAAACCGTTCCGCGCGACACCGATATAAATTGCAGCGTTATTAATTTCTGAAACGACCGCCAGGGGGTGTAATTGCCATTGCATTGTAAAGAAAAAAGTGATAAAGCTACATTACGAAGTTTGATATATGATTTGGCGTCCTTAATGATAAATTGCGGTTCTAATTGGTTACTTATGCACATTTAATGGCAAGCGGCAATGAATTATTAAAAAATTATTGATATTAACAACAAATCCTCCTTTATAAGAAATGGACATTGCACAAAATATTAAATTCTTTTCGAGTGTTTCTCCTTGCTGATAAGGATCAATCACCTTCCAAATTTGTTATAGTCTATCTCAATCTTCATCGCTCGGACTGAGGTGGCTTTTACTTGATGAAAATCCATCCAGATTACCGTAACACCGTGCCTTATATACTTATACTTAGACACTTATATATAAAAACGGGTAGTAATAGATTTGTTAATTACAGGTATAGTGTTATAAATTTAAATTTAACAACAGAGACGTATTTAAATCCACTTGGTTAAGTAATAAATTCGAATATCTCATTTTGTTAATCTCTATAGCTTTGTGAATGATTATGTAAAATATCAAAATTACCGTCAAAGTTGGGCATTTTCGAATCTGAATGAATGGCATAGTTAGAATCCGAACTTTTATTTTTATACTTGTAGATTCCGGATTTTTGAGTTTTTCGTAATTTAGTTTTATCGTTTTTTTGGTGTTTTCAGTTTTAAAGGGAATATTAATACCAAATTTAGATGTTTTTTTGTTTTCGGAGCTTAATATGGGATATATACAGTTCAGAGTTATTTGAAACTGCTTTTTAGTTATAATCTTATCTATCAGAGAGGGATCGTAACCATTGTTAAAAGTTATTTGTTTTATAATATTTCATTCTTTTTAAAAAATTTCTGTAGAAAGTGGTACTTTAAGTAGTCTGTTGATAAAAACACAAGAGGCAGACATTTTGTCTGTGTAAAGGTGATTTGAGTCATTATGTATTATTGTGTCCGTGTGCGAGGGTTTATGGTGAATGGAAAAATCTAATTTGATCTGTAGTTTAGTCATATAGTTGAATAGAATATGCACAAAAATCTCTGCCACCGTTGTACTTACAATGCCACTAACTTCTTCATCCACAGAAAGTAGCCAAGGGTTTATCCGCAATAAACAAAAATAGATTGGCAATTGAGAGTGCTGGAAAATTAACTTCAGTTCACCATAACTTAAACCTATTTAATAATAGTTTGAAAAACCTTTTGGCTCCCTCAGTTAATCCATTTAGGGGTTACGAAGAAGATTCTATTTTTTTTTAACTAACCGTTTAAGTTTCTCATGCTCCTGTTCCTGTCAGTTATATGATAAGTGTTCGCTGTTACTTTATTTACATCTTTTATCACCATAATAATAAGGTCCTGATAATGTACCGGTTGTATATCCTCAGAGATGTTCTAGTAGTGTAAGCACTATATTGTCGGATATGATGATTGAAGCACTAGAAAATGGTAAATTACCAGAACAGTGGAAATCCTCTATTGTAACACCATTACACAAGAAAGGCGATAAGCACATAGAAAGCAATTATAGGTCAATTAGCTTAACATGTCATTTATGTTAATGTATAGAGAAAATTATTGTAGCTAAGTTAACGCCTTTAGTTTTAAACAATAATACAATATACCTCGGAGATCAACTATCACGAACTTAACAAAATGCTTAGATGACTCGACGAAAAGCTACCATAAAAATCAACAAGTTGATGTAATTTATTTAGATTTCGAAAAGGCTTTTGACAAACTTCGTGATTAGAGGAAATCTACTACGTCTTATTTCATTCATTCATTCATTTCTGAAAGATAAGGTGCTTAGTGGTGTTCCACAGGGATCAGTTCTTGGCCCCTTGCTTTTTCCAATTTATGTAAGCGACATAAGCGAAAACATCAAAACTTCAATCACACACACTGTTTGCAGGTGATACAAAACTCTATGCGAATCCTACTGAAAACTATGACGACCTTCAGAAAGACCTAACTATGAAGAAGAACGGAAATACCTTGGAATTACGATAACTTCCAACTTGAAACGGACGACACATATTTCAAAAGTACTGAAACAGGTTAATTCTTTGGTGTTTTGTGTGAAAAAGGCCTTTCTGAATAGGCCATAGTAAAACTTTATAAGTCTTTCATTAGTCCCGAATTGGAATATCGTCAGACAATACGGGATCCCTACTTTATTAAAGACATTGAAATGCCGGAGCGCGTTTAAAGAAGAATAATAAAACTTCCAATCCATTTGTCTAATGATTCCTATGAGGGAAAGACTTGTAGATCTGAAGGAAAGACGATTATGTGGCGATCTAATTGAGACTTACAAGATAAAACAAAACTATTACTCACGTGAACTGAACATCTTTCAAAATGACAAGAATAGCCATCTACGGGTCACTCTAACAAATTAACCAAAGAAATGACTGCCAAACTGCGGAGAAAAAACTGCCTGTGCAACAGAGTGGTGTATACTTGGAACTCCCTGTCGGAAGACGCTGTGTTAATCCTTCCAAAAACAAATTGGACAGAGAATTGCACCGTCTAATGAGAGTAGATACTCATTAAAATCAATAACTCTTTATCTTCCTTTTTCTTTTTGGTAAGAATCTTTTTCTTTTTTGTGATATCATTGAAGATACACTATATACATACATATACAGTCGAAACTCTATGTGGTGAAATTGAAGGACCTACTTTTTTTGGAATATGGGGATGTGCAGAGCAGTTATTTAAGAGAAGTAATATTTTCCTCCCCTTCAATTCCGCATGCCATTTCCGTATCTCCTCTTCAAAAATTCGCGATGTCATCCATGCAGACTTGTTTGCCTTGCAAGTGACCGGCAAATGCTTGATGTTCTTAAAACATCGTGGGTTAGTTGATTTTCCAATCGCGACTAGCTTTCTTTTTTCTCTCTCACTCATATTGGCAGCTACGAACACTGTTATACGTTCTTTAGAAAGTTTTCCGCCCACACACTTTTCCCTTCGAAATTTAAAAGTACTATCTGGCGCCATTTTGTAAAAAATACCAGTTTCGTTAGAATTAAAAATGTCCTCAGCAGGGTACTTTTCTGACAGTGTTGCCACGTCTTCTCCAGTCAATCGTTAGTGACGTTTCTGTCGACATCATGGGCTTCGCCACTTCTCTGTCCATAATTTGTACTCTGTTTGAAATTCCCCGATCATCCCTCGAAGCCTTGAAATCGATAATGCCAAGCTGTTCAGCAAACTTTGTTGCTTTTAGTTTTACGATAGGTCCAGAGAGTGGTACATTTTTTTAAGACGTTACTGTTGGAACCACTGCAACATTGCCCGATCCAAATCTTCAAATTTGGCTTTGTTAGTTTTTTATTAGAATTGCCTGCCGCATCAGCCTGAATGATTTGCACTTCCAAATCCTGGATACAGTCGACGGAGTAAGTCCGTATCGACGTCCCACATCACTTTTCTTTTCTCCCCGTTTTATCTCCCGAATTAAAGCAACTTTGTCATCTGGAGATAAAATTGTTCGCTTACTCGCCTTGCTCGCCGTATTCACTAAGTCAAATTAGGGGGGATTCAAACAACTTTTATACATACCGATAAAGAGGCATTAAAATAATCGCTTATTACGAGAAAAACACTTGGGACGACCAAGTTCTCGGTAATTATATTATTAGGGTAAGGAATTCTGAGTAGGTAAGAGACTCTATTACTTTGTTACCTGATGTGCCCTTTTTTCTTTCGGTATAGAAAATGAAAAATTCGTTGTACAGAGCGGATTAAAACATAGCTTTGTATGGAGACCTAATAGTACAAAAAATTTTGTTTGCAATACAGAGTTTTAGGTTATACAGAGTTTCGCTATAGGGAGTTTTCACTGTACTAAGACATTTCATTGGCAAAACTGAAACTTCTGTCCAATATATATATCAAGGATTTTTTTTATATAATTTATATACACAGTAGATTAGACATTGTAAATTGTATTCATCAACCTCATCGGGTTAGCCGCTTGTTGTTGTAAATAAATAAATACATAAATAAAATAAAAAATAAATGTTTAAAAAAGTGTTATAAATAAAAAATGTTTTATTTTAGAAGGAAGATCCACTAAACTCTTAAATGACATAAATGAGGGTCCTACGAGATGAACTTTTGTTTTTAATATTTTTTTTTTTTTTATTACTTAATCTACAATTGAGGGCAGAGCCTAAGTTTTACCTTACCTTGTGATTCTCTTCTACGATTGGTCTAGCGACGTCAACGTTCGCGATTTCTTCCTTCCTGATGATACTGTTTTTCGGTTCGCTGTCCTTTTCCAAAGTCTTGACAATATTCCTGATGGGATGCCTTTCCTCTTGAACCGCAGACGGATTTACCTTCTCAACAGCCGGCTCTTTGTTGGCTCTATTTTTGTAGAGTTCTTTTAACTCTGCCAAAGGACCGCGATGAACCGTCAGCGGTTCCCCGCCCTTAATCCTTTTGGCCGGATCTAAGCTGATTTTCGGAAGAGGCATGTTGACACCGGCCAACCACTCGGACGCTATTAATTCCGTCCGAAAACCGGGCGTTTCGGGAAACAAATCCACATGAAAATCCCTGAAAATCCGCTTCGACGTAAAATTTACCCTAAAAGGAAATTTTCAACCAACCGATATGTTTTCCTTGGCACCTGGTAAGTGACGGGTATGACGGACGAACTGGTCAGCTGCAGGATCCGGTTCACTTCGCCCTGCATCACGTTTAGAGCCCTCTTGGGCACGAGACATGCCCCTTTGGTCTGTTCGCCGGAATGACGTATACCTTCCACAAGGAAGGGCTCCTTATCGGTCACTTCCATGTAACCTATGGTATTATCTCCCTTGCCGGCCAAAAACAACATTCCGGTGTCGGCATCATACAGAGGCATCAGTATCCCCGTTGAACAATCCAGTTCCAGCACTTTTTCAGGCTCCTTAAAGTTTCTTAAGTCCCTGATCAGTATTTGTCTCAGTCTTTGTGCATTGAAACCTGAGGTCAGTATTCGATCTTGGTTTCCTAACCACACTAAGCGGGAATCTTTTATACTCTGGTGGCCGTCGGCTTGTTTAACACAAGGAACGTTCGCTCTAGGATCGAAGATCCTAACCTAGAAAATACCATAGTAAATTTTTCAACTTAAAGCTACCGACAAGTTCCCCACCTGTTTGTCCTTGCAGGATGTTCCTAGCAGGGTGCCATCCTGTTTCCAGCTAACCGACTGGATCACTTCGTCGTGATCGGAGTTCGAAAACGACTCTGTTTCCGATATCAAGTCCCACAAAGTCAAAGTGGTAAAAGATGAGGAATGTAATAGAAAATCGGCGGTAGGATGGAAGCCGACAGTCTCAACACGGCGTTGCTTGTGAGAAAAAATACACTGTGCATTGCTAACAGACTCCTAAAAAAAATTCTACTTTAATACCCAATGTTAGCGTAGACCATGAAATCCACCACAGTGTTTAATATACAAAGTACACGGTTTTTTACATTTTTTACAATCAACAAAAAGTGTAAAAAAGTTACAAAAAACAACTAAATTATATTGATTGTTTCATAATTGAATTAATAAAAATTTTATCTTATTGGTAAGAATATTAAACATTTTTTTTAGCAATTAGTTCAAATTACTGGTATGTATTAAATTAAACTTAACTAAATTATTAAAATAAATAAAAGGAAAATGAAAATTTGCCACCAGCCTCAAACAAGTTCACAACAAAATCTCCCTTTATGGGGAGAAAACCTAACAATCTTATTAATTTTTTAATAACAATCCACGTGCAATATCCAAATCATTACCTTTTTTAAATACTTTTAAATCCCTACCTGTTTTATACTAAAAACCTCCAAAGCTGTTTTAAAACTTGCAATTAAATTTATTTATTAAACATTTGCAATTCCCTTCCTATTGATAAGATAAGAGTTTAAAAAAATGGAAGAATAGCATTCATCAGATCTTGTTGTGCGAAGTGTGCACCTAATGGCTGATAGGGAGTACAGTGAATGTAAATATCATGAAGAGACAGTACTTTACAGGCAAAGAACAAATGCATAGAAACTAAATTAAAAGAAGTTGGTCATAAACAAATAAAACTGCTCACTGTTAAACCTTCAGAGGGAATGTGCCAAATCTTAACTAAGCAGTCTTGAGATCCAGTGGCTAGCATTCCATCGTCAAACGGGGAAAAATCCATATCAGTCACGGTATCGGAATGTGCGTGTAGCAAAGGCATTAGTTTGCCTTTTCGGCCGCAGTCGTCCAAAGGCAAAACGGCCAAGCTCGAGCCTACGTGGTCCCAGTTGAAGGCCATAAATTTGGCCGAGGCTTTAATGTTATTCCCATAGGTTTGATATGACCCCACGCTAATATCACGAACGTAAGTTTCCGGTTTTGGCACAATTGGTGTGGCGTTCTTGTACTTGGAAGCCTTAAATCTCCACGCCATATTTCGGCGTTACGGTTTGTGCTTGATACAACTAAAACTTAAAACGGGTTTCGAGGGTAAATATGACGAAACGCCCAGTATAATGTTGCACTTACTTTCCGGGATAAGGAGGAAATTAATGCGGCTACTATTAAGTGGAAAAAAACGCCCACTTACTACACTACAATAGAACCGACACTCACCACCTTTCTCTCATTTTCTTCCACTGATTTGTCCACCCTTTTGACCAAAGAACACAGGTTCTTCTTTATTATTTTTAAACAATTGCAAATGGGTAGCCAGGGTCAATTGCCCATGCCGAAAATAGGTAACAAATGGAGATGTTTATAACAATATTTTTGAAATAGATGACAGTAATCGAATCAAAAGTAATTAAATTACTGGTTTTCACAGCGTCCGTAATGTTTAATGGCCATTTGGTAGACGGGAATGTCAAGTTTTTAAGAGTTGACTATCCGTGATGCCAACGTCTATTTCCTTTGGTCTATGACATTTTTTGTTTTGGCGCTGCTTCGAGTTACAATGAGTATTTTAGAACGGAAAACAGCGAAAGTCAATGAGCCTGCGTACGTTAAGGATTTTTCAGAATATGGAAAAATATATCAGATACTTTGCTCGCCATTCGAGTGGACGAAAGAGATTATATTAGTGGCTTTTGAACATAGGATTCTTTTAACCAAATCTACCTTGCAAGTAAACAAGCTCCATGTTACAATGTAAATTGTTGTAAGAACATGGTAGGTTTTTTAGGAATCCTTGCAGGTAACCAAACTTGCAGAGTTTGGTCACCCAGCCCGATGCACATGCCTAAGTCTTTCACCTAATACATCGCTTAATGTGGTACCCAATGAAGTTTTATTTTGTTCCGGAGCGGCTGATTATAAAATTCGAGTCTTTCAAGGTGACCTGCAGGATAAAAGCGTGTGTCGAGTAAGTAACACAGTTTTTGCTTTAATATACTGTTGCGATTTTCCCATACAGGTCCTGAGTGGACACACCAGCTACATCAACGATGTCTCGTTCAATACAGAAAACAAATATCTAGCTTCAGGCAGTGATGATAACACTGCTAGAGTATGGTACGTTGGAAAGTATAACCTAAAACTGACTTTGCATTTGAGCTCGGCTGTAGTTGCCGTGGCATGGCACGCAGCTGACGCCAGAAAACTGCTCGTGGGGGAAAAAATTGGTTTAATAAAATTTTACAATGTGGAATCGGAGACTCCGATTTTGTCATTGGATTTTGCAAAGTCCCTAACTTCGGTGCATTGGTGTCCGAGCGAAAGCCTAGTGTTGGCATCGCTGCAGCTCGGTGAAGTGCTATTTTGGGATCTGAGCAAACCATGGTAAGTAGTTTTGAACCAAAAGTGACCAGATTAACTTTCTTGCTCTTTTCAGTTTACCACAGCAGAGCAATTTAGTGTTTTCGGAGAACGGGGGTCAAGTCAGATTTTCTCCGCACGAAGAACTTTATGCAACGGTAAATAGTTTGGAGGGTTCATTAAAAGTTTTTCATATCAAGACGCAGACCATCAAACTGAGCGTTTCTGTCTGTCTTCCGACAAATATTCAATGGCATTACCATTACCCACTGATTTGTGTCGGAGATGATTCGAAATTGTGTTTCTGGAAGGTTAATTAAAATTAGTTAATAAACTGTTATCAGTTAATTGCCTTTTGCCCCTTTTATATCACTTATCAAGGGTGTTTTATAATTCTTAAATGTTTTGTACTCAACTTACTTCAATCACAAAAGATAGGAGAGATAAAATGTTAAGGTAAGTATTATCAAATTTAATTTCGGATTTATCAGGCATTAAATTTGATCATAATATACAAATTAGTTTTATGGGATAAGAATGTTAAAAATTAAAAACAAAGGGCAAGATAACTACTAAATAAATAATTCCCCAGCTTTAATGTGGATAACATCATAAACTATTCAGAATAAGTCTATAATGGTTTTTAACACTTTAGCATCGCAGAAAATTGAATTGGATTGAAAAAAATTATGTATACAGGAATAAGAGCAACTGATTCACTCATGAAGAGAGATAGAACATCCAGAAACCCCGCGATTGCCACATACTCAACTCATTCAACGGGAACTAGCCACATTTTGAGAAAATAATGCCATAACAATCATGCATTTCGAATGTTGAATGCCGCTAGGTCATTGGTTAAAAACAAAATTTTAAGTTCCTCTATTACTGGTATAGACAGAGCTTCGGCGTCTCTAGTAAATATATGATGTAACTAATCGAAAACAAAGCAAAAACGGTTGCATGTTCCAGCTGACAGCGGTGTTGCCAATAGTTGGGAAGGTAATAAATATAAGCACTACTACGTTAGAAATGCCAACCAAAAAAAAAATTAATTAAGTTCGCTACTATTAAGATTTTAGTAATGAAAAACTAGAAACCTTTGGTTAGAGCGTACTAAAGCAAGTCTAGTTTTAAGTTCTGTGCACGATGAAAATAACAACCAGCAAATACGAATATCACAAAACAGAAGTCGTTTAATTGTATTCAGAGGAAATGTCACCAAAAGAAGTTTGGTTATTCAATAGATTGTGCGGAGGTCCGAATTCTGTAGAAAATGACAATAAATATTGTAAAATTTGTTGTTTGAAATAAACCGCCTTTGTTTTGAAGTGATCGTTTTAAATTAATTTCGACCAACTTCTATACTACGCATTATTCGCAACATATGATCGCGAAGCCGGGTATCAGTTTTTAAGCATATGGATTAGATTAGTTTTGTCTGTTAGTAGCTAGTGTTTTTTTCGCTGGTGCGTGTGAATTTTATCGTTTTTGCAAAACAAAAAAGTTTCGGGCGAGTACTTGCTAGGAGAATGAGAAACATCGAAATTAAAGCTAAGGTTGGAGACATGGTCCGCCTGATTGAAAAAGCGAAAAAGCTAGCGGGATCGGAGGGAACTCTGATCAAACAGCACGATACGTTTTACAATGCGCCGAACGGCAGACTTAAACTTCGGAGAATGGAACAAGTAATAAGTAGATTGCCATTTTCAAGTCGCGTTATTGGTAATGTTGGCGGTTACAGGGTGCGGAAATAATTTATTACCATCGGCCGGATGTAGAAGGGCCCAAGTTGAGTTCTTACGAAAAATCCGCGGTGGCTAGTGAAAATGTCGAAAGCCTTCACAGGGTGTTAGACAAGGCTTTGGGTTCAAAGGTCCATGTTAAGAAAACCAGATATTTGTATATCGTAGGTCAGACGAGGGTTCACATTGACCACGTGGAAGGGCTTGGAGATTTTATGGAATTAGAGGTTTGTGATTCTAAAGCATCTCTATTTTTGTCATTGAATTTGTGATTTCCAGTGTATGTTGAATGATGACCAATCTCTTGATGATGGTCAAAAGATTGTTCAGAATATTATGAACAGCTTGGGGATCGCTGAATCAGATCTATTGAGTGGTGCCTATGCAGATATGCTTCAAAATCCTGTTCAGTAATTTTTTTACCTTTAATTTTTTTTTATTAAAAAAGTTATATCCAGGTGATTGTATATTTTTACATATTGGTCCACCCAATAGAAAAGACCCGGATTAAATATTACAATATTCAAACATTTTTGTTTTCTTCCTGGGCCATACCAAGGGAAATAAAACTGACACAGGTAAGACTACTGCTAAACGAGCGCCATCTATCGCTGTCAATCCTAAAAAACTTCTCGCCTGCTTTGCTCCCGAATTGTTTCTTCTTGAAGCAAATATGAAAAAAATGAGAATCAACATGCTCGAGATTTAAAATTTCGTTTTTAACCAACGACCTTGACAACCAACATAATTTTGAATGCAGCATTTTTATAAAATATCATTAAATGTTCTCGGAAAACGGGCGGATCCGCAGTGGGGTCACTATATTATCTATATGCAGGTAAATTATTTAAACTAGTTTTACGTTTGAAGGGCCTACTAAAGACATGTCGATAGTTTCGGGAGCTAAGTTCGCCGGCTGGCTAGACGTTACTTCGATGTCAAGATTGTACATAAAATTAAGTTCTGATCTAGTTTGTATGTAACTATGGCGAAAATTACCATAACATCGATAAACCTCAGAGGGCTATGAAATAAGGTTATAGAGATAATGTAGTGGCCCTACTACTGTAAAAATGTATGCGAAGAGATCTTACATGCGTGCGCTCAAATTGCACTTAGAAACATGCACTTCGCGCCATTTGCTTTCTAAATAACGATATTCACGCACTTAGTTTCGCTTAAAGATTTTATGGGTTCTGGACATATTTTGAGAAAATACTTCCGCAAAAATACCGCATTCACACGGCGGCCATCTTGGTAGTTGAATGCCGGAAGATCGTTGTTTAAAAACAAAATTTTAAGTCTTGGGCATAATGAATGGAACTTTAAAAAAAATGCATAGTTTTTCCAGTTCTACGGAAGTTCATATGCCATTTAAAGCAATACTCAACCCTGCAGAACATTTGTTGCACCAAGTAAAATCAAATTTAAGAGTGGCAAATGTTACAGCCATAATAAATGTAATAAAAAAAGGAATTAATGATTTTCCTGTAAATTTCAAAAATTCAAGATTCTCAATTCTGCAGTTTTGTGGGTCACGAGTCCGGGAGAGAAACAATTTAATTTTGAACAAAATCGTACAGAATTATTGATAATTTCTGTGTATTTAGTGCCATCGTATTTCCTGTATGTAATAATGTAAAAAACATAATATATATAAAGTTTATATTTTTAAAACAAATCAAGTTCGATTTTGATGGTCTGCCCTACTCTGCCGACTACTATACAGTGGGGCAAAGTATGTCACATGGTCATGGATCAAGTACGGCAATGATGTCGATGTACGTTTAGAATGTATTCCATCTGTTAATCCGTAAACATACGTCAAATATCAGTTTCTTTTAGGTGTATTCTCATTGGTTTAGTTGAATGGTTATTTGTAACAATGAATCGATCCCGAAAGTCGGATTAGAGGAAAGTCCGTGACAAAAACGAAAAGGCAAGAACTTTTTAAGATTTATTTACAATCGACTCGCTTATCTTTAAGTGGAATCTTAATTCTTCTTTTTTAACCGCCGAATTTCCGCGTCTTCTTCCACACCGTCGCTCACCTCGGTCTTCCTATCGTTTTTCGTCGAATCAGTATTACTATCACTTCGAATTACCTCCTTACCTTCCAAAATTAATCTAATCGCATCGAGAGTGGCGCTTTGTTCCTTGTGGAGATGCGCTTTCGAACCTAACAACAAATTTCATTTCGCTTCAAATAAAATACGAAATCGGTAACATGTATTTTATTAACGGAATCGGCGTCATACTTTAGCCTTAAAAATTCTATAGAGCGCCACGGGAATTATCCGAAAAGGGCCTGTTTTATTTTTGCCAAAATTCCCTCTTTCTCTTCTGAATGTTTCGATTGGGCCTCTGACCCAGCGAACGGCATTTCTCCTTTCTCTCCTGTCGAGAAACAAAAACAGAAGCTCGTCAATGCGCCCAATTGAAACATTCAAAAATCGTATCGGTTTGGTTATGATTTTTCGAACTCACCGTCTGTTCTTTGGGCGATCCCAAATATCTGGCCCGGAGTGTCTTTCTCGAGTTCCGCGTACGCTATGGCCAGGACTTTCTGTTTTTCGTCCAACTTTTGGGGCACCTTGATTTTCAGCATCACGTAGTGATCCCCGTTGCCGTATCCGTTCACTTTTTTCATGCCCTTTCCGGACAGTCTAATTCGAGTGTGCGACGAAGTTCCCGGTTTTATCTGCATGTACATAACCTATTAACATCTGCTCCTTGTTAATTGTTCGAGGTTACCTGGAGGACGTGGTCCTCATACAGTCCTTGAATCCTAATGGAACCTCCCAATAAAGCTTGCGCAACGGATATTTCCGCTTCTGTGTGAACATCGGAACCGTCCCTTTTGAAGTAATCAGACTTGTCCACCCTAAAGGTAACGAACAGTTCTTTGTTGCCCAACGACATTCTCACAGTTTGACCATCCTCGATACCTGAAAATCCCGCCTAAATTATACTACGTCATTATTTAAACAAATTAATGAAAACTGACCCGCGGGGACCGGTATGGTGACGGTTCTCCTCTGCACCGTCGAGCCCTTGCCCTCGCACTCTATGCATTTGTGTTTGATGTACATCCTAGTGCCCTGACAATACCGACACGTTGACCTCATGATAAAAGGTCCCGTGGTGATGTTCTCCATGCCGGTACCATTGCAGAAGGTACATTTAGTCGCTTTGGTACCGAGCTCGCACCTACTGCCGTTACACTTGGGACAAGTGTCTACAACATTAATAGTGACATCTTTGTTGGTGCCCCGCGCCGCCTGACTAAAAGATATCCTTAAAACCACTTCCTGAGCTTCGCCGAAACCGTATCTCGACTCGGCAAAGTCCTCGAACGGAGAAGAGCCTTTGCCGAAACCAGCCTCGCCGAAAATTTTTCTAAACAACTCCTCGGGATCGATTGTGGACTGGTAAGACCAGGACTGGCTGAACCCTTGAGGTCCCGATGCCCTACCGGCGTTTGCGCCCGCGCCCATTTGTTCCGCAGTAGAGCCCCACGTGTCATATTGCTTGCGTTTAGTATCGTCGCTCAGAATCTAAATAATATCTTTCCTAGTCGGGCCCCTTTTAAAAGAAAGGACAACAAATGTACCTCATAAGCCTCGGAAGCTTCTTGAAACTTTCTCTGTGCTTCTGGGTCGTTCTTGTTTACGTCCGGGTGGTACTTTTTAGCAAGTTTGTAATACGCTTTCTTAACGTCCGATGCGGATGCATTTTTGCCTACTCCTAGTATTTCGTAATAGTCACGTCTTGCGTTTAGATTCGAACCGGTATGAAACGTTCTATGACTAGCTACCAAGCCTAGAACGTACGAACGAAATAGATCTCGGGCTAGCGGAACTGCGAACAAAATCGAGGTTAAATAACTTACTTTGTTGAGGATAATTCAGGAAGGACACATCGCAAGCTCGTAGATTTGGATAATGTTGGTAGAATCGCGTCGTCCTCCCAATTTGTGGGACAACAAATACGGAAAAGTGCCTGTTATTTAATTTAGCTACGATATTTCGCGTCGCGGCCATCCTACATGTTCCGAATTCCGTATTGTTAAATTGACAGATTAACCCTTAAGATGATAAAATTGTCGTTTTGGAAAATATACTGTGACCACAGACTGCTAATCTATCCAGCACAACTTAAAAAATGCTGCAACCTTCTGGAATAAGTGTTCAAAAATGCTAACAAAAACTGTAATAAAACAAGCGAATAAAGACACTATATTTTTGCATATAATTTATCCACTTAACACTAGGCTAAAGTGGCTAAGGTTAGAAAATGCCTTTTTTCTACTCCCATCTATAAAATATCTAATTACGCACCGATCTAGCGTGCGCTTTACCACGTCAGTTACGTTTCCAACAAATCCGAGCCACTTCGGACATTTCCGGGATTTTACCGCACGGGTTTGGGAGCAATCAGATGTTTTCGGAGATATTTCCCACGCTTTGAATTTTGATGTTTGTCAATTCTGATAGTCATGTCAGTGAATGTATTCGTGTTTTTCGATAATGTACCCAAAAACTAACGGTCGTAGAAAAAGTATACTATGCAACACGTTCGTTAAACTTTTTAAGTCACTCGTTTATTAAAAACTCACTCCGCTCGTGTCAAATAAACTCGTGAGTCAAATGCCGTTTACCGCACTTGTTGCATATTATACTATTTTCTAGTCCCGTGTATAAAATACCTAATTACGGACCGATCCAGCGTGCGGGAAGCGACGCTTTACGACGTCAGTTTCGTTTCCCACGAATCCGAGCCACTTCGGACATTTGCGGGATTTTGTCGCACGGGTTTGGGAGCAATCGGATCTTTTCGGAGATATTTCCCAAGCTTTGAATTTTGACGTTTGTCAATTCTGACGGTCGTATCAGTGAATGTATTTGTGTTGTTTTGCGAAAATGTAAATAACCAAAAACTAACGGCCGTGGAAAAAGTATAGTATGCAGCACGGTATTAAAAACTCGCTCCGCTGCACTCCTCTCGTGTTAAATAAATTCGTGTGTCAAAGCCGTTTACCGCACTTGTTGCATAATATACTAATTAACCACTTCTCTTTGTTTATTTAGTAACTAATCTCGACTGACCTAACGTATTATATATTTTTAAACTTTGATTTAATTAACGATCGGCATCGTTACATAACGACTTTTTGGGGGATAACCCAGTTGAAATGAGGCAGAGGATGGCTCAGTTGGCAAAGCCAACTAGACTTGCAGTAGGTTGTGTGTTCGATTCCCACTATGAATATTCTGTGTCAGTTTTTAATACCTGCTTGTAAGTTGCTTGCTTGATAAAGTACTGGCACAAAAAAAAACCGTTAAAATGCAAAATTGTGGCAAGTGGCTTCTATTTTTCCGGTACCTTTTTTGATCTTAGCATCATATGTTTTCTGTCGACCATAGTGATTTATCTATGGTATGAACACATTGTGTTTTTGTATGTTATTGCTAACAATACATTTTTGTCTAAGGAGAAAATGTCCAAAATAGTAAACCCTTAGCATAAATAACATTGCATTTGTTTCGTACATTTCAAACAATTCGATCGCCATACTAGAAATGACTTGAATAGCAGTTATAATGTGGGAAGAGCAGTCGATGGGGTCCCAAACTTTGGAAATTTTGAGACAAGGAGTTTGGGCGTCGATAACAGGGGGCTGGTTTTACGACCCGAGTCAAGATGTATTCAGCAACACGGCTCACTTATATATTTGGATGTTTCTATTGTGCCTACCCTTTTCGATATATGTAGTAAGTTGATCTAGTATATTTGGTCCGTTTATAAGTGAAATTATTTGTGTAATAAATTAATTTTAGTATCTGCCGCCGAACAAAGCTGTATGGTACGTTTATTGTTCTTTGGTTGCCATCGCATTTGCGTTCGTTAAGTTTGCCAACTATTATTTGCATCACGTCTACGATACCAAAGAATGTGTCAGGGAGTTTACGTCCGCAAATGGCCAAAAAAGGTAAAAATAGTTTCTTAATGCCGCAGAGTATAATGTAAATTTTGCAAGTGATGATTAAACAAGTTTCTGATGGTTTTTGCATACAATAGAAAGAATAAAAGTAATCACGCTACAACTCTATAAATAGGTTTTTTGATTAGAAATGGAGTATAGTTGACAAATTAAACTAAATGTTTTTGTTATTTGCACACTAGTGAAGTTTATAATTTGTGTATTATACAATAAAATGGATATAGCAATTATTGTTCATAAATTTTTTAACAGCAATTTAATTATTAAAATATAAATTTTCTGTACTGAAGTAGCAGTAAAAGGCTTATTAAGATTTAGTTTCAAATAAACGCAAGTTGATAGTTCAAATGTCGTAGGCTCTTTAAAGTCAAATAAGCCTATTTAAAAATTTGTAAATGGTTTTCAAAAAAATACTTGCTTTCTGAAACCATGCAGTACTTGGTAATAGTAAATGACGTCATCGCGTCTAGATTGAGGGCGAGAAATGACGATTTTCATTTAGATTTTTGCAAATATCTCGAACAGCGTATGAGATAGACGAAAACCTGGATGCCAAAATAACCACAAAAAAAAATTAAAAAATTAAAAAAAAAACTTCGCGTTATTTTATTGCTCCCAATTTAAAGAGTCTGAATGCGGGTCCAGACTTCAACTTCTCTCCCAAGTCTGAAGTCGGTACCTGCAAATTTGGAGTACTTATTATGTTTTTTAATATTGCACGGAATATCGCGAACACCGTGTACAATACTTAAAAACCGTAAATACAAAAGTTTAAGCTGTCTGTATGGGCTATATCGTCATGTAAAAGAAACTGACATCTAAAACACAGATTTGCAATTTTCACTAATAGGGGGACCCATTTTTCAGTTTTTTTTTTAATTTGCGGCGCACCCTCTATATTTTTGAAAAAATTTCTAGAATAAAAGTTTATCGGGTCGTTTCCTTTGCGTCTTCTGGTTCAAGAATTTTTTCGGTCTTGCAAACCGTGCGATTTTTTTTTTAATATTTCCCAACCCCCCAGCCCCCCTATTTTCTATAGGTTCCGTCACGGGGCAAAGCCGCATATATGTGCCAAATATGAAGTCGATCACTTCAAATTTCGGAGGCTTATCGTGTTGCATAGCAAGGTCCAAAAACCAGTCGAAAATCGCGAAAAAATGATGGATACCGGCGTCGGATCATTTCTTATAAACTTATGTGCTTCGTGGAGGGTTAAAAACAATGCAAATTTCAATTTCGTAGCTCCAGCGGTTGGAAAGTTATCCAGGAAAAACCAAAAGACGAGAACGGAAAACGGACAGACAAAAAAATTTGTTTTTTTCGACGGTGATCATTTCTGTACCAACGGCGATCCCATAGAACCTACCGTTACCGAGATATAAAATTTTTAAACGAGCTCAGATACTTTCGAAAAATTCGATTTCATCGATTTTCGAAAGTAACAAGTGCGTGATAAAGTCCTGTTTCATGAGTAACTTCAGTTCGGTCCAGTTTACTATAAACAACTGCGGTGTCATCAGCAGGTGGCTATGATATTTTTGTACAAAAGTACGCATACAAACATCGACGATCTATCAGCGGCCATGTTGTTCGTTGAAAGCCGCAAGGCCTTATGGGTCCTACGACAGAATTTGTCATTGGTTAAATACGAAATTTTAAATCTCGCGCGTGCGCACGATGAATGGACCTTCTTAAAACAAAATTTACATAGTTTCTTCATAAGTACTGTCAGCATAAGCAGGGCCTCTATAGTTCTAGTAGTTATTAATTAAAATAAAAAAAAAATTGGTTGTACTGACTACGGAATTTGCCGTTAAATTTCAGGGAGGAAGAGGGCATCGAACTGCAAGATCTGTCCTCCAAAAGCAGCAACAAAACCGTCGATTTAGCGAACATTGCTTTTGTGCTGAGGTAAAATGGGCGCAAAACGTTCCTGACGTTTTCAACACTTGTTTTATTTAAGTAATAGGACCGATACGGATATCGAACTGCAGGACATGTCCGGTAGGACGGGGCAAAATCAACCCTCGTCTTCCTTGCCCGGCTTCGATGAAGTTAGAATCATACCCAGCACCGATAGCCTGGAATCCACCGAACTGCACCCGCTGGACACTGTTGTCGATTGCGAGAAAAAGTTTCCCGGCACCATAGGTACTTTTTTGCAACCATCGGTGGCTTACACGCGTCTATAACGTTTCATTTCAGACCTAAAAGTTGAAGTTCATAGGAAAAACTCTTCGGAGAGCAGCGAAGCCGGTATAGCGACTCTGGAAACTAACACGTCAGAGAGGCACAAAGAGCCGGTTTCGGTTGCCGATTCCTGCGATCAGGATAACGTTCTTCCTGGTGGCGCGGGCAGGAGGCATTCCAATTTTGCGGGCAGCAGCCCGAACTTCTTGCCCGTGACCGCCGAAACGGATATCAAAGCGACCGGTTCGTTGGAATTGGCTTACGTCGATATGAACCCGAACCAAGCTTTGACCTCTGAAAACTTCTTTAAGAGGGTGAGAAGGTTCAAGTCCGCCGCCCTGGAGGTTTGTTGTCCTCCGCCCACGTTACAAGCCCATCCCAACAGCTTGGAGGTAATAGGATGCAAGAACGGGAAAAATCCGCTGCCGCCCCCGAGCACTAGCTTGGTGAGGAATCAGCATTTGAATTTGTGCCCCTATTACGGCTCGGAGATCGTGTATCCCATAGCGGAACAATCGGACGAGCATCAGACCTCGCACGGTCCGGACACTGACGTAGAGTCCGTCACTCACGTTTCTGATTCGGACTATGAAGAAAACAATCAAGGTGGGTGGACAAAAAAAAAACGATTGTTTTTTTGATCTGACACACAAAAACTAGTTGCTAGTTATGGTCTGTTCACAGATATAAGAAAGTGACCAATTGCTTTTGAATGGGATTATCCATGGGTAGTCATTAAGATTAAGATTATCACCTAAAGTTTCGGAATTTAAATTCAGGTAAAATTGTGGTCTGTAATAGAAAATAATTTTATACCTGCCTGTGTTTAATATTCTTTGGTTTGGTATACTGCTTAGTTTTTTTTTTTTTTTTTTTTTTTTTTTAATTTAGTTTATTAGTAACCATTCTTATTTCGTGTGTAATACAGCGTGTGTTGAATCGTGTGCGACTTATGCAAAATATGTTCGAGTCTAGTGTATATCAGGAGATGCTCCCGCCCAAATGTAGAAAACACTATTCTATTGAGGAAGTTATAGACAATGTTTATTTGACTCTCATTGAACGGCCACATTGACGAAAATTCCAACATCACCTGCATGGAAAATTGTGAATAATCCCATTTCAGCGAGGAAAAAAAGAAGCGACGCTGACATTTTCTCGAGTGCAGATGAAAGTGATCAAAATATAATACGGCGTAAAATTTACCAGTTATACGAGGAATAAAGCGTGTCTACATTAGATATCTTAATTAGGAGGCTTGAAAAAGATGAAACGGGTGTTAAATGTGGCAGAACTACCTTATGGAAGTGGGTTTTAGATTTAAAAAAAAATGACAAAAGGCAAGTTTTAATGGAATCTTTTAGAATTCGGAAATGGCCACTGGAAAATCTAGAAAAAATTTGGATTTGCAGAGAACAACAAAGGCCAATTATTTACTTGGATGAAACCTGGTTCGACCCTTATGATACCCCGGAAAAGGGTTGGCTTGGCTCAACTGATAAGTGTAAAACAAACGCGCCATCAAAAAGAGGTAAAAGAATTATTACTTTGCATGCTGGCTCTAAAGATGGTTGATTCCAAATGGACTTTCTCTTTCTGCAAAAAAGATTAAAGATTCTTCTCTGGATTACCATGAAGACCCAACCTCTGGTTTATTTGAAAGTTGGTTTAAAAACAAACTAGTTCCAAACATTCATCCTAATAGCGTCATTGTAATGGACAAGGCAAGTTATCATAGTAAACGGTTGACTAAAACCCCTTCCTCATGTGACACAAAAGCAACAATCCAAAACTACATGTATAATAACGACATTTATTTTATCAAAGATGTTAGGATTTCACGGCCAGAAACTACATTATTAAATATTTCCGGGCTTTTGAGCCGTGGTCCCGAGATTAAACTCGACGTTTCGTCTACAACTGCGGTAGACATTTTCAAGAGCGGCGATGCGGTAACGGTCGAAGTGTTCTTCCGTACTGCTCTCCGATGACTGGTTGGTTGACCGGAAGATCTGCCGTATTTAAGCGCGTTGTAGTGGGCGTGACCTCGGTGGCGGGCTTGGGTTGAGCTTGTCTGGGTAAACACGTTGTTTTGTTGATGACCTGAGTCCATGTTTTACTGATATTGAGACCTTCTTCTTTTCTATTGAAATTATTCTGATGTTTTTGAATTTCAATAGCTTCTCTGAAAAGACGTGGATAAAAATGTGGCGTTTTGTCCAGTACCTGCGTGTCTTTGAACATGATACGATGGTCACCTTTGTAAAAAGCATGTTCTGCCACTGCTGATTTTTTCGTGTGTCCAAGCCGGCAGTTCCTTTTATGTTCCTTTAGCCTTGTTTCAATGCTTCTCTTTGTGGTACCTATATATACCGAGCCACAGGAACACGGAATGCGGTATATCCCTGGTGAAGAAAAGGCGTCCCTTGTATCCTTGGCAGACCTGAGGCTTTGTCTGATTGTAGTCGTTGGTTTAAAGGCGACCCGAACGTTGTGTCGTTCTAAATGTTTACCGATCCTGTCTGTGACGTTCTTAATAAAAGGAAATGATACATTCCCTTGAGGTTCCTTTGTCGTATCTCTTGTCTTAGATCTTCTATTTTTCATAGCTTTTTGTATTTCAGAGGTGGTATATCCGTTATTTTTCAGGGAATCGGTCAAGTGATTAATCTCTTCACGTAGGTACTTGGGTTCGCTAATCCGATTAGCCCTTGTCATTAAGGTTTTTATTACCCCCATTTTCTGTCTCGGATGGTGATTATATATTTTGTTCAGGTAACGTTCCGTGTGAGTGGGTTTTCGATAAACTTTATGACCCAATTTTCCATTTGGTCGCCTTTCTACCTGCACATCTAAGAATGCCAACCTACCGTCCTTTTCTGTCTCCATGGTAAATTTTATTTTATTGTTAATGGAATTGAGATGCGCCAAGAAGATTTGAAGCTCCTTTTCGCCGTGGCTCCATATTACAAATGTGTCGTCCACGTAGCGGAACCAACACTTGGGCTTCTTTTGGGCAGTATTTAATGCCTGCTGTTCAAACTTTTCCATGAAAAAATTTGCTATGACCGGGCTTAATGGGCTTCCCATGGCTACACCGTCAACTTGTTCAAGGGAATGTATCATTTCCTTTTATTAAGAACGTCACAGACAGGATCGGTAAACATTTAGAACGACACAACGTTCGGGTCGCCTTTAAACCAACGACTACAATCAGACAAAGCCTCAGGTCTGCCAAGGATACAAGGGACGCCTTTTCTTCACCAGGGATATACCGCATTCCGTGTTCCTGTGGCTCGGTATATATAGGTACCACAAAGAGAAGCATTGAAACAAGGCTAAAGGAACATAAAAGGAACTGCCGGCTTGGACACACGAAAAAATCAGCAGTGGCAGAACATGCTTTTTACAAAGGTGACCATCGTATCATGTTCAAAGACACGCAGGTACTGGACAAAACACCACATTTTTATCCACGTCTTTTCAGAGAAGCTATTGAAATTCAAAAACATCAGAATAATTTCAATAGAAAAGAAGAAGGTCTCAATATCAGTAAAACATGGACTCAGGTCATCAACAAAACAACGTGTTTACCCAGACAAGCTCAACCCAAGCCCGCCACCGAGGTCACGCCCACTACAACGCGCTTAAATACGGCAGATCTTCCGGTCAACCAACGAGTCATCGGAGAGCAGTACGGAAGAACACTTCGACCGTTACCGCAACGCCGCTCTTGAAAATGTCTACCGCAGTTGTAGACGAAACGTCGAGTTTAATCTCGGGACCACGGCTCAAAAGCCCGGAAATATTTAATAATGACATTTATTTTCACGAAGATTATACCAACAAGCTACTGTTCAGGTTCTACAAAGCTTGAACCTACAAAAGGATGATAATTATGCAATAAATCTAGGACATTAGTTTACCACTGTATATTTAATTCCATTGAACATGTTTGGCACCAACTGAAATCTGCCATTCGACGTAACGATGTTTTTCCCCGTGTTAACTCCAATATCCTTAAACTTATAGAAACCGAAGTTTTTAACATCCCTCCACAAAGTTGGGCACATTCTGTTAAACATATAGAAAAAGCAGAACAATCATATATCCATATTGCAAATAATATGATGATAGCGATAGTGATACTGATATATCATGTGGATAATTTTAAGTAATTTAAGTAGGTAATAAAAATAATTTGTAATTTTATTTTCGGCCATATTTCATTCTTACAGCTTGCCCGGGTCTTTCCTTAATTCGTATCAGTTAGTCACTTTCTTATATCTATGAACAGACTGTACCTCAAAGTTATATTTAACTTTTAGACTCACATTTCGTGAATCCGACTTTATTTACATTTTCAATGGGGGTTAGACCATTAAGTTCATAAAAACAAACTGTTTGCGCCGATTTACGGGCAAAAATTCGGGAAAAAAAATAGCTATAGCGCTTAGAGAAGCAAAACGCTGAAATATTTGCAGAAGGACGCAGGTACAGAGTAAAATGCGAGCCAGTTTCAGTCAAGCTCTGAAGAAGCCAACAGGATGATTGGCAAAAAACCGACGCAAAGTAAAAAGTCCGTGGAAGTTTCTTTGAAAAAAAAATAAAAAATAGGATCACCACCTTTAAAAATTGCAAAAAAGAAGATGAAACCAATAAAAAAATGTTCATTTATAATAGGATAAAATATTGTCAATTATTAATAGAATAACTACAGGAAAAGTTTAAATAACTGTAAAATCGAAAGAAAATTTAAATCAGAAGCACTTGCTGACAATATGTTACTGTGCCTTAAGTTCTGTTTATAAACCGCTGGTTATTCTGTGCCAGGCTTCTGTATAACTTATTATGTTGTTTCGGCTACCACTGAAGGTTAAATATCTGTTGGTGCTGCTGTAGTTCTACCTAGGAAAGAACTTATTATTTTGACCTTCCAAAGAACGTGTAACAGTATTGGGTTGTTCGGAGTCATTTCGTTTTTTTTGGGGAACATGAAAGACAGTTTTCGTATAATGAATAAATATTTTATTAAATTATATATTGGCCATTCTGGTCCAACACCTTTTGCCATCTTTCTGGCAGTAACATAATTCCCCTCTCATAAAAGTTTTGGTCCTTGCTGGCAAAAAACTGGTTCAGGTGGTTTTTGACATCTTCATTTGAGGTAAAGGTTTTGATATCCAAAAAATTTTGCAAGGACCGGAACAAATAGTAGTCGGAAGGCGCCAGATCTGGAGAATATGGTGGATGTTGCAGTACGTCCCATTCAAGTTGTAAAAGTTTTTGGCGAGTGGTGGAACACTACACCCTTCCTGTTGATTAATTCGGGCCTCTTCTCTTTAAGTGAATCATTCAATTTGTCCAGTTGATGACAATAGACTTCTGAATTAATCGTTGTATTGTCCGGCAAAAGCTCAAAAAAAAACGATTCCTTTGACATCCCACCAAACGGAGAGCATCACCTTTTTTTGGTGAATGTTGGCTTTTGACACGCTTTGAGCCGGTTCATCTTTTCTGCTCCATCACCTCTTGCGTTTAACATTGTTGTATACAACCCATTTTTCGTCCCCAGTAATAATCCGCTTCAAAAATGGATCATTTTCTTGACGTTTGAGGAGCGAATCACACACGTCAACGCGACGACACAAATTTCGCTCCGTAAGGACATGGGGCACCCACACATCGAGCTTCGAGGTTAAGCCCATGCCATTCAAATGGCGATAAACAGTCGAATTCGACAAATGTAATCTCTCACCGATCTCTCGTGTGGTTATTCGCCGATTTGCATCAACTAATGCCTTTATCGCATCTTTGTCAGCTTCGACCGGCCTTCCAGACCGTGGTGCATCTTGGACATCAAAATTGCCGGATCGAAATTTTGCAAACCAGTTCTGGAACTGGCGTATTGTTAACACGCCTTCTCCATACACATCCGTTAATTTTTTTCTCGCTTGGACAGCATTTTTACCTTTTCTGAAGTAAAAAAGTAAAATATGACGAAAATACTGCTTATTGCTCTCCATATTTAAAAGGGCACCAACCAAAAACTACTGCGTAGAATTAATAGAACTTTTTCACACACAAGCCTTGCAATATCAGCTCTCAAGACATATAATGGTTATGCGGCTTAAGTGTGAAGTTGGTTTCGAAAAAACGTAATTAAGTGATCTGACGGGAAAAAACGAAATGACTTTCCGAACAACCTTATAGCTGCCAATATGAGTGCGAGAGAAAAAAGAAAGCTAGTCGTGATTGGAAAATCATCTAACCCACGATGTTTTAACAACATCAAGCATTTGCCGGTCACTTACAAGGCAAACAAGTCCGCATGGATGACATCGCAAATTTTTTAAGAGGAGATACGGAAAAGAGATGCAGAATTAAAGGGGAGGAAAATATTACTTCTCTTAGATAACTTTCCTGCACATCCCCATATTCCAAATCTACCAAAACCAGAACGTAATAAAAAATCTTAAGAGTGGATACAGGAAAAACATTTTAATGGAAATGATCGAGTCCGAAGAGAAATTTTCCATTAATATGCTAGATGCGGTTAATTTTATTAGTAAAGCTTGGAAAAATGTGACAACCAAAACAATTCAACACTCTTATCGTGAATGGATAAACCAGTTTCAAACAACAATTACGTTTACAAGTGAGGAGTTGCAAGATTTTATGGTTATAGATCAGGATTTGCCTACAACAGCAGACTTGACAGAGGAAGCCATATTACAACAAGCAAGAAAGGGTGAGGAAGAGCACCAAGAGGAAGAAGTTGATCTGGGACCGCCACCAACGATTCAACAAGCCCTATATTGAGTTAAGCTGCTAGAGAAATTTCGTATCATGGGGAAGATGCCCCTCCCGAAGAAATGGTGAAAATACAAGCCAAAGTACGAGATGCTTATTGACATACCAAAATTATTAAGTCGATGTTAAAATATGTATAAAAAATAATTAAATATTACCGAACACATATGCAAGAAAGCAGCCCGCCCCTTCAATTTCGCTATATAGAGTTTCGACTGTAATTTTAATCCTATCATTGGCTGTTGGTGTTGCGTATTATGTATTTTGTTTAATGTTTATTTGGTAAATATATTATTATTATTATTTTGAAGCACCATGGTGCCTTGTGCAGCAATATAAGGCAGTGTGAGGGCATGGGAGGGAATTATAGGGAGTAGGAGTCATTATATGCCAAAATATTTTTACCATAGCGATGTTTTCTCTATGGTATTTCGTAATTTTAGCCAGTCGATCGCCTCTTCTGTGTGTCAAGTTTAAAAAAACCACCGACGTGCCTTACACCGATGACCAGCAAACCGAGGACGGCACCGTGGAACAGGGGGTATCGAAAAGCGTGCTCGATATGGCCAGCACGTCGTTCATCAGTGCCGAATTTGATGAGGGAAAACAGTCGGGCGGTAATCGGGAAATCGGCATTGTGAGAAAGAAAAACGTGAAAAAGAATAAAAGAAGGAGGACCAATATCAAGGCTGAGGAGGCGTTGAATTGCTCCAGCTTGGCGGAACTGGACCTCGAATGGTTGTTCGAAAATGAGGGCAACAAATTGACGAATCGAAAAGGTGATTTTTTGAGGTTACGAGACGACGTGGCAGCGTCATTGATTTAATTCCAGAACCCTTGAGGAAGGATCGATCAGGTACCGTGTCCATATCCCTGGAGCAGGACGTGAGCAAAGTTTTGCACGAAACTTTGCCGGTGAACAGCGGCCCCAACTTGTCTCGAAAGAAATCCCTGACCAATTCGAGGGATTTGGAGAGGAAAACGCCCAAGAGTGAGTCGGAAAAATGCAGGGCTTGCAGCAGGTAAACCCCGTTTTTAACGGTTTGTTTTACGGAAAATTAATCTTCGAGTTTCGAAAATTTAAAACTAGGTTCCTTCAAAAATTTCTAATGTTTTTTGTTTAATTCGAAGGCCATCGAAGGCCCAATGATCTAGTGAAAACCGTACCTCGATATAAAAAAATAAATAAGAACTAAAAGTTCAGATTTTCACGAAATTATATATATTCACATGGCAATTGTTCCGACAATAACTTAACAGACACAACATTTTCTAAAAATGAATTTGAATTTCTGGAAAAAGCTCAACTTTAACTTCAGCACTCAAACATTAATAGAGAATTAGACTGTTTAGTTCTTTCAGAATATATTTCAAAAACCAACAATTTTCTTAAACCAATGTATCAAACACGATCCAACCGGGTTATATCAAAATAGTTATAAAAATTATATTATATTCTTTAGTTAAATTACATAAGCAAGATATGCCCATTAGACCAGCCATTTCTTATGTAAATATTTTAAAGTTTCACACAATTTGCAATAAAAAATTCTTTTCAATTAACCAAAATTATTTTGAATTTAACGGACAGATTTACATCTCTAAGGAAGGTTTGATTACTAATAAAGTTGACTGCATCTAGCATTAAAAGGTTTTTCCTGTATCGACTCTTAAGACTTTTTATTACACTTATTGTTTTTTTCTGGGGATGTGCAGGGCAGTTATCTAAGAGAAGTAATATACGTATCTCCTCATCAAAAATTTGCGATGTCATCCACATAGACTTGACGTTTGATGACGCTTGATGTTCTTAAAACATCGTGGGTTAGTTGATTTTCCAATCACGACCAGCTTTCTTTTTTCTCTCCCACTCATGTTGGCAACTACCAACACTGTTATACGTTCTTTAGAAAGTTTTCCACCCACACACTTTTCGCTTCGAAATTTAAGAGTTTTATATGGCGTCATTTTGTAAAAAATACCAGTTTCGTCAGCATTAAAAATGTCGTCAGCAGGGTACTTTTCTGACAGTGTTGCCACGGCTTAAATGAAACTGGCGCTCTGTATCTGCTTATATATCGTTTGAGGGGGGCGGAGCTGAAGGGGGGGAATAAATATCGTCTCTCAAATTGATGATTTCAAGGACTCTTTGGTTCTTTAGAGATATTTTTTGTTGTAGTCTCAAGGCTCTTTCATGTACTTTGAGCATTTGATTTTTTTTTCGTAATGTCCCTATAAGCCACCCTAGCGAAGTTAGTCGCGACTCAGGCCTTTAACTTTCACCAATATCGCAATCCAGACAAGCGTGCCAGTTTTGGTTAGGCTCTGAAGAAGCCGACGGGAAGATCGACGAAACTTTTTATTTATTCCTGCAATTTTGCTTCGTGCAGATCCAAGGCCGACGTTGTCGATGCGAAAAGTAAATCTTTAAAGGAGAACAAGGTGACGCAAACGGTGCCGATTAAAGACAGCGTTAGTCTGGAAGACTTGGACGCGATTCCCACGTCATCGTTTAAGATAACCAAATCGAACACGCCCCGCAAAGGATCTCAAAAGTCGTACCTGTGTAAAAACGAGGAAGCGTCCTCTAGCGGCTCGAACAACGAGCTCAGCACATTATTGCCGCCTACCGCGCCGCCTCTTTTGTCGGCGCTGTTGAACTCTAAAAAAGACGGTCCATCTACTAGTTCGTTTCAAGGTGAGTGTGTGTTTGTGGCCATTTTTATACAATCCAATGCCTACGATCTTAAAACTCTTATTTTTATTATTGATCATGAATTGCGATTCACTAACCACGTCTATTAGAACGAATGAAATCTATAAACCCAAGATACAAAACGAATACTAGAGTTACAGAATTTTTTTCTCAGGCTTATTTATGGTATTCGAAAAAAATCACAAAGTTGGTCATATTTTAGAATTTAATAATTTTCTCAATATGTTCGACAGAAAAAAAATTAATTTAGGAAATATTTATGCGCGTTTCTGTTTGCAGAACGGTCTAGTGCCTTATAGGTTAACAAATTAATATTTAAATATGTTGTATAAACTTTAGTGAAAAGAAATTTTAGTTCCTTTATTAATAACAATTGATCCTAAATGCTTTTGTAATTGGATACGTCTCAACTATTACAAAAAAAAAAAACAACATACAATATTAATATTTTTCAACGAAAAGCAAAACAGATAGCTCACAAGCGGCTCAGTCTAGCTTTAAGTAGCTACTCTACTGAACCGCTAAAGAACTATTTATATAATTAATAACTTGCGCACCATTTATTGAAATAAAAAATGGACGAACAACAATTAAAATATGAAAAATACCTGCAAAATCGGAAGAACAACATAACTCTACTAAAATGTACTTGAAGATAAAGAATTTGATAATAACATAATTAGCAACGGATTATTAGGAAAACTGTATTTGTAACAAATGATCTTTATACCTTTTTTTAAATGAATATAAATTTTCATTATTGAATTCCTGTGGCAAAGAATTATAAACACGGCTTGCGTTGAATGTGAAAGATCCACGAAACAAGGCACTCTGATGACGTGGCATCGTTAGTCTGTGCCTGTATCTTACATTCACAGAATGGATAGTACTCCTAGGAGTAAGCCGCTCTCTCAGCAAAGTGGGTGAATCGAGGTTATGGATAATTTTCATAACGAATATGTTGAAATGAAGAGCTCTTCTTTGTTCCATTTTCAGCCAGTTAAGTCGACTTTGAATACGGCACTTACACTCGTTATCAATAAAAAAAACATACACTACATCACTGTAGTTAAAATGTGAGAGAACAAGCGACTCACAAAAGTGTTTCTTTAGTCTAAAATTTAAAATATCCCTGTTACTATATAAGATTTTTAGTGAGAAATATGCCTTTTGACAGATTTTTGCAATAAAAAATTCTTTTGAATTAATGCACAAAATTCCTTCTAACGCAACATGATGTACAAAACTTATTTCCCAGTATGGGAGTGACAGATTTAGTAGATTTCACCCTAACTCGGAAACTCGGGTTTACCCATTGGCGAAACAAGATTTATTAGATTGCTTAATAGTATCTTTAGACCAAAATTATTTTGAATTTCATGGACAGATTTACATCTCTAAGGAAGGTTTGATTATGGGAAACCCACTTAGTCCTTTGTTAGCTGAGATTTTTATGGATAATTTGGAAAATATCATACTAGAACATCAGTTTTCTATTGTCTATTTTCTATTTTCTATGTCCTTGCTTCCTTTGTTGGAACGAACAGACAGTTGAACTCTTTTAAATTACATTAACTCATTACATAATCGTATACAATTCTCCATCGAGAATGAACGGGATAACTCGATTAATTTTTTAGACTTAACTATTACGAAAACGCAAAAAAAAAAAGATTTTTCCATTTATCATAAACCTTCACACACGGACACAGTCATACATAACAGCTCAAATCACCCTTATGCACACAAAATGGCTGCATTTCACTCTTTGATGCGCAGACTTCTCAATACGCCACTCTCAACAGAAAATTACAACAAAGAACTTAATATCATTACCCAAATTGCACTGAACAACGGCTACAACCACTGCTGGCGTTCTACTTGAAAAACTTCACGCTTGACTACACCCGACTCCGTCATGGATGAGCGCCGTCGCCTAGTATACAAACCTTGTAGCCTTAGAATTAAGTTTAGTTTATACTTGATAACAACTGTCCGAAACGTTGTATAAGTTAAAAATAAAGACAATGGGAGTTCGACATTCTTTTAGTATTCCAAGAGCACTCTTTATTATTATTATTATTATTATTTTTGTTTAATAAAAAAAAAATAGTTCCAAAATGTCTCGCGCGCCCGGTCATTTTGTTATCGCCTATCCCAGATAACGCGACGCCGCAACAGAGCCAAAGGCCGCGACCGAGAAGAACGAGGGTGTCCAGGAAACGGTCTGCGGCGAAGAGAGACAACGCGATCGCCACCTCCTTGTCCGCCGGGTACGGCACCCACAGCGCCAAAAATTTCAACGACACCAGCGACGGGGCGGTGCACTGTTTCACGGACGAGCACGGCAATTTCGTCACTTACACGTTCGGCGACAAAGGGACTTCGCGTACGGGCAGCACCGATTCCCTCGGCAGCAGTTCCGTGTCCACCATAGTGGACACGATGCGCCTGAGCAGCGTGGACTTTACGGCGGACCACCGAACCGCGGCGTCCGCGTCAAACAACTACGACCCGGTTACGGCTACGGATTTCATCGCGAAACTGGACGACGACCCTCCGAAGAACCATTTCAGGTTCTATTTACGAGACTTTTGGATTCGTCCTGCGTCGGTTGTTGGCTACTTGAGAGCCATACCTGAAACTGGCTGTACTTTGTACATGCTTATATACCGTTTGAAGGGGGCGGGGCTAAGGGAGGGGCGTGAGCGCGTCGTCTCGGTTACCGATTCCTGTATTAGTCACAGGTAAAGACTTCTGAGGACGATAGTGGCAAATGTGCTATTTATTAGAAGGTTGTGGTAAAGTGTATTTTGTGACGCAACAGAAATTATCAATTTTAATTAATTCTGGGTTCTGAGTTAGTTTTACGGTTCTGTAAACAAGAGAAGTTCTCTCGGATAGGTTTGTATCATTCCTTAGTCTAGCCTCGACAATACTTAATGATTCCTCCAAGGGCACGTTGGTATATAGACTTTCAACGTCAAAGCTAATAAACTTGTCTGAAGGATCTAGTTTCACGTTTTTTAGAATATCTACCGAGTGCCCGGAGTTTTTTGCAAACGAAGAAGTTCTACCTACAAGTGGCTGGACGATTTGAAGTAGAAATCTACTTAAGCTGCTGGTTGCAGAATCTCTTGAACTAGTGATCGGTCTGAGTGGTAGTTTGGTGTGATGCGGAGTTAACGTGGTTCTAATGTTATAGCGTCTGTATTTATGGAGAGACCAGTAGATTTTTCTTTCAATCATCTTGGTAGGGTCACTAGACAGTAGTTTGTATTTTCCTTTAGTAAGCTTCTCCTCGATTTTTTGATCATATTCCTGCGTATTCATTATAACTGTAGCGTTTTCCTTATCTGCTGGGAGGATCTTGATGTTTCTATCCTTTTGCAAGTTCTTAATGGCTTCTTGTTCCTCTTTGGTTATATTCCTCGTCTGTTTTCTTGTTTTCTCAACAACTGTCCTAACTTTCCACCGTAGTTCATCTGCTTCGGGTCCTTCCAGTCGTACCATTTCTATGGAGCTTATAATATCCATCGTTGGTGCCCTTTGGGGGGCAAGGGCGAAGTTGAGTCATTTGTTTTTCAGTACTGGAAAGATTTCTTGAAGGCAGATTTACTATTGTTCGCTTTACTCCTTTTGTGTTGTCTGGTTGTTGGCGTTTTGCAAATCTAATCTATATTGGTCACTTCTGAGATGGGGGGGGTCCATGATGTTTTGAATGAAAAGAAGGACGTGGTGAAGTGTATTTTGTGACGCAACGCTTAATATCGTTAATGCGGAAATTATCAATTTTAATTAATTGTGGGTTCTGAGTTGGTTTTACGGTTCCGTAAACAAGAGAATTGATAATCGATGATTTTTGGGCCGGAGGATGATGTCACAGTGCAGTAAGAATGACCCAATCTAGAGTCTGATTTTTTTATCGATAAGAATATCTCTAAGAATTGGAGGGCTTTCTTTTCAAAGGCTTCTAGCTGTTCCCGCCGTTTGTTCAAAAATTTGACCGTTATAACGAAAGCTATTTTTTTTTTAAAGAAGAATGAAATAGACACCTATCTACTCGCTGGCTGATGCAGCACAGAAAATTGAATATTGTTCGGTAATAAATCCTCCCAACAACCAAGAATCTTAGTGAAGCTCGTTTGAATCAATCAGCAAGTAGTTACATAAACTTAAATGACAAACAGAAGTAATAAAATCAAGCACCAATTGTGATCGCCTCTGGTTTAGCTCACTAATGTTATGTAACAAAACTAAATACTTTTTTCCAAACTCCATTTAGAGCCTCATAAAGTTGCATTCATTATTGATTATAATAATAATAGCACTTTATTTCCAACAGGTAACATGACCCAATTACAATTATCCGAAAATAGAGACGACAAAACCGATTAACCCAGCAAAGTAAGCTCTTACATGGTCATAGCACAAAAAACGTAATATTTCAAAATATTAATGTTAATTAGATATTGGAGACGGAGGTTTTAAGCCGCAAATTTCCGTTTGCTTTAAATAATTCTAAATCCAGAACCCAATTGTGAAATTAAACAACTGATTTTAATGTAAAAATTAGTTTTGGTTAGTTTTGTCCAAAATCTCAAAAATCAGGTGTCTACAGGTTGAAATGCGGATCTTGTCCTAAAATTTGTATCAGACAAAGAAATCAATCAATCAATCAATCAAGAAACGCATTAACCAATATAAAAGACCGTTTAAAAACAATAGTCAAGATTCTAATTATGCTGGAAGACTGTGAGTTTTCTTGGAGGTGCTTCACCCTTACGACGCCACTTCATTGATTCTTTTTTCGATAGAGAAGAAGATAGTCTCATCTCCCGTCACAATAGTTTCTATGGCAGGCTTCGGTTCCGACCCACAGAGTTCCAAAAAAGACCGCGCACACTCGATACGGCGTTGTTTTTGAATAGCCGAAAGGTTTTTGGGAACCCATCTTGCACTAACCTTATGCATATCTAAATAATCATGCAGGATTCGACTAATACTTGTATTACCACCTCTTCCACAATCGCACCAATATCTTCCGTTATGACCCCCACTGGTCGACCAGTTCTTGAATCATCTTCAAGGGACTCCTGCCCCATTCGAAAACGTTTTGCCCATTCTTTCACTACAGAATACGAAGGAAAACTTTGGCCGTACACACCATTCAGCCTGTCTTTAATAATTGTAGGTGCTAACCATTTTCTTGTCAAAAACTTTATGACTGCTCCATACTCAATCTGCGTTATGTGCGACATTTTTTCGGACGGGTCTTGTTTAAAATGCTGTCAATAAAAAACTATTTGACGCAAAGACAAAAGAAGACAAAAGTTTTATCGTGATACTGGAGCTGCATCTATGTTAGGCCGGGAAATTTTCGCGCTAACCTCGTACATAACCAGATTTTAAGAAAGAAACAAAGAGCCTTAAAACTACGAAAAATCGCGCCCCGCCCCTAGCTCCGCCCCCTCTCACTCAGACAACAGCCGACGCAGGAAGATTCGTATTGTAGTAGCCTTCCAGGAAAAATAAAATTCGCTCCAGGTTCATCAGGGTGAGCAATCGCGAGCCGACCGTCAAAACTAAGACGTACTATAAGGTGAAGGTGTTGCCGCGGATCTTGCTGAAAGTGACCATGGACCGTTTGAAGCTGCTCGCGTTGCTCGACCGCAACCTTACGTTGGGCGAGACCGGCGTTTCGTTCGCGCTAGGCGTCACGGTTGCCGTGCTGGGGGCGGTCCTGCTTCACCTCGACCTCTACAAAGACCTGCTCGCGTTCCTCTTCTGCTTCGTGATCGCCGGCTGCCAGTACTCGTTGCTCAAGAGCGTCCAGCCGGACGCGGCGTCTCCTACCCACGGTTTCAACCGTCTCGTGGCCTACTCTAGACCCGTCTACTTTTGTTTGTTCTGCGCCATCGTCCTCGTTTTACATCACCACGCTCTCTCGTTGCCCAGGGACTTTTTCGCCACGTTCCTCCTGTTTTTCCCGTTCATTTTCTCGCTGGGTTTGTTCCCGCAGATCGACACGTTCGCGTCGTATCTCCTCGAGCAAATCGACGTGCACTTATACGGCGGGAACGCCTCCTGCAGTCTAGTCGCGGCCGCTTACTGCGTCGCCCGTTCCACGTTCTCGGTCGTATTGCTCGCCGGTTTGGCCTACAGCGGTCTGAGCGAGAGCAAAACGTCGCGGCATCTCCTCTTTTCGATATTCTGCGCGTGTCTGGTGCCCGCGTGTTACCATTTGAGTCGCTGCGCTAGCGACCCCGCCCACGTGTGGGACCTTATCAAGACGCACATGTGGTTGCCCGACGTCTATGGCGAGGCGGTCGCCGAAAAGGACGACGTCGAAGATCGCCCCGCGACTAAGGAGGATTACGTCGATCCCCTGCCTGCGAAAATCAAGGAGACCCTGAACGGACGCTTGAAAAACGACGCGGTTACGTGCGCGGTGATGTGCGTCGCGGTATTCGCGATACACGCCAGTACCGTGTTCTCTGTCCTGCAGCCCGAGCTGAACACGGTTCTGTGGTCCGTGGTGGGCGGTCTGGGCTTCGTGCTGCACTACGTCGTGCCGCAGATGCGCAAGCAGCTGCCGTGGGTGTGCGTGGCCCGGCCCATTTTCAGATCGCACGAGTACACCCAGTACCAGATCAGGCAGGCCGCCAGGATTATGTGGTTCGAACGGGTATGGTCTGTTCGTAGATATAAGAAAGCCGACTAACTGATACGAATTAAGGAAAGACCCGGGCAAGCTGTAAGAATGAAATATGGCCGAACAGGACCGTCCTTTACTTAGAATTTAATTATTTGGGGTTTTGTTAGGAAAGATACTTAACAATATTTATTTATTTATGTATGCATTTATGTTTAAATCTTAAATGAAATTTATTACCTACTTGAATTACTTAAAATTATTCACATGATATATCAGTATCACTATCGCCATCATCGCCTGTTCTAATTATTATACAGTCGAAAATCGCGAAAAAATGGATGGATACCGGCATCGGATCAAGGCCATTTCTTATCAGCTTATGTGTCTCGTGTAGGGCCAAAAAGGAGGCAAATTTCAATTTTGTAGCTTAAACGGTTCGCAAGTTATTCAGGAAAACCCAAAAGTTATCATTTCTGTACCAACGGCGATCCCATAGGACCTACCGTTTACCGAGATATAAAATTTTTATACGAACGCAGATGCTTTCGAAAAAGTCGATTTCGTCGATTTTCGAAAGTAACGAGCAACAAAAACTAACGCTTATTTCGAGTACATCAAATACTAGCGGGACGTTACTCTTTCAGGTATACGTGTATCTTTGTTTCTTCGAGCGGAACATCCTGTACCCGTTGGTGGCGCTTTCGGCGTTAACCGGGGATTCTCCGAAAATCGCACGCAAATACGGCACCACCCTGGGCTCGTTCGTGACGGTGATCTGCGCGATGAAACTGCTCAGGAGCTCGTATTCCGACCAAAGTTCCCAATACCTAATCGTCAGTTTTGCCGCGTTGTTTTTCAATTACGACTACGCCGGTTTAGTGGACGTGTTCCTAATTCAGTATTTCTTGATGAGCATCGCGTATCACAAGGTTTCGGAGTTCCTGCTCAAGGTAAGACCGGCTAAAAGCAACAGGAATTTTGATTGGAATCAAGTGTTCGAAAATTGCGCTGAGGTGGCTTTTACTTGATGAAAATCCATTTTTCAAAATAAATAAGAACTACAAGTGCAGATTTTCACGAAATTATATATTTTTACATGACAATTGTTTCGACAACACAGTGTCCTTATCAAATGTAATATTTACAAACTATCTGTTACTATCAAACTCTTGACTGGAACCTTCGGCACTGCACTAACACACAATAACGCGTTTTACCACAAACCGAAACTCAATTTTGGCAAGTTGGCATCTTCAGGAGAAGATTAAAACTAGACTTAATAGAACAAATGTTCTCTATATATATATACACATCGGGAAGTGGGAGGGGGAATTACGCACTGTTCACGCAACCAATCAGCGTGTATAATGGGCTAAATGGGATTGGACCTCTGTCCTTGTTCAGTACCTTATTCCCTCTCTTAACAATTTCTAAGCTTTCGTAGGCATCTAATTTTCTACTATTATTTACATGTTTAAGTAATTTTAAATTACTTATATCTACCTTATGATTATTGTTGAACATATGTTAGATAGATACTTCCAAGACCTGCGGCCCTGAAGACTGTATCAAGTCCACTTGTATATTGGGGAGAGAAAGGAATTGAGACTACTTTTAAATTTTCCTTATCAGCTTGAAAAGTCGTTGATTTTTGAATCATAAAGTAGATATAAGTAATTTAAAATTAGTTAAACATGTAAATAATAGTAGAAAATTAGATGCCTACGAAGGCTTAGAAATTGTTAAGAGGCACTGAACAAGGACAGAGGTCCAATCCCATTTAGCGCATTATACGCGCTGATTAGTTGCGTGAACACAGAGTGTGAGGCAGTGAGGGGGGAGGGGGGGGGGGAGAGACGGAGATAGGGAGAGAGTTAATGTAATTTAAAAAAGAATTTAATTGTCTGTCCGTTCCAACAAAGCAAACAATGGCATCATGCACGTATCTATACCACCATAAAAAACTTTTACTTAAAGGATGTTCTAGTATGATATTTTCCAAATTATACGTAAAAATCTCGGCTAACAAAGGACTGAGTAGGTTTCCCATAATCAAACCTTCTTTAGGGATGTAAATCTGTCCATTAAATTCAAAATAATTTTGGTCTAAAGATACTATTAAGCAATCTAATAAATCTTGTTTCACCAATGGACTAATATGTTTCCGAGTTAGGGTGAAATCTACTAAATCTATCACGTCTATAGGTGGAATACTGGGAAATAAATTTTGTACAAAACAAATTTGCACTGAACAACGGCTACAATCCGTCTATTATAGAAAAAATTATAAATAAAAAACGAATCCAGACAACAGTAAACTTTATTTATCCGAGACCTAATACAGAACACAGGAGAACCTAGTGAAAAAGTTTCAAAACATTTGTCAAAATGATGTTGTAAAAATAGCTTTCAGAACTAACAACACAATAGCATGCATTTTATACGATTATGTAATGATTGAATGTAATTTAAAAATGAATTCAATTGTCTGTCCTTTCCAACACAGACTTCTTAATACGCCACTCTCAACAGAAAATTACAACAAAGAAGTTAATATCATTAAACAAATTGCACTGAACAACGGCTACAATTCGTAAATTATAGATAAAATTATAAATAAAAAACAAATCCAGACAACAGCAAACTCTATAGAAATACTGAATCAGTGTCTACCACCTTCAAGCAAAAGCAAACTCTATTTATCCGAATCCTTACATACATACATAGGAGAACCTAGTGAAAAAGTTTGACATTTGTCAAAATGTGGTTGAAAAATAGCTTTCAGAACTGACAACACAATGCGAAAATTAAAAAAAAAAACAATAAAACGATATGTCCAAAATCTCAAAAATCATGTGTCTACAGGTTGAAATGCGAATCTTGTCCAAAAATTTATATTCAAGAAACGCATTAACGAACATTAAAGAGCGTTTAAAAACAATAGTCTAGATTCTAATTATCCTACGCAAACACAGAAAATTTATATTAAATAGTATTATTATAGTAAATATTACATTTGATTGTCGAAACAATTATCATGACAAAATATATAATTTCGTGAAAATCTGAACTTTTAGTTCTTATTTATTTTGAATCAAGTTTTCCCGCGCTTTTCAGATCCAGTTCGTTATAACGTACATCGCGCCCTGGCAGATAACCTGGGGCTCCGCCTTCCACGCGTTCGCGCAGCCATTTTCCGTGCCCCATTCGGCCATGTTGTTCCTCCAGGCGGTGTTGTCTGCCGCGTTCTCCACCCCCCTGGCCCCGTTCCTGGGCAGCGCCATTTTCCTAACCTCTTACGTGAGGCCCGTGAAGTTTTGGGAGAGGGATTACAATACGCGAAGGGTCGACCATTCGAACACGCCCCTGTCGTCTCACCTGGACAGGAACTTGGGAGCGGACGACAATAATCTGAATTCGATATTCTACGAGCACCTGACCAGATCGTTGCAACGGTCGTTGTGCGGCGATCTGGCCCTGGGACGTTGGGGACCGGTCGATCAGGGCGACGTCTTCGTCATGGCTTCCGATTACCTCAACTGTTTGGTACACATTGTCGAAACGGGCAACGGTCTGACGACGTTCCAGATGCGCGGACTGGAGTTCAGAGGCACCTATTGCCAACAGAGGGAGGTGGAGGCCATCACCGAAGGCGTGGAGGAGAACGACGGTGAGTTTTGTGGGTCCACGTGAATATGTTCCATTCGACAGCAATGTCTACACGTCTACACTAGGGTGCTTCGTTTTTAATCGATATATTTTGTTCTCTGTGGTAGCACCCGTTTCTTCTAAAGATGCTTGCTTGCTGGCACCACGTTCAATGAGAGTCAAATAAACATAATATAACATAACATATATAGTATAACTTAATATAACTTCCTTAGTCTCAATAGAATAGTGTCTTCTACATTTGGGCAGGAGCATCTCCTGAGATACACTAGACTCGCATATATTTTGCATAATTCGCAATGAGGTTCATTTTGAGCACCACCATATGGAAGTGAATAAAATAGGTACCCATCAGATGAACAAAGGCACCAAAACTTGAAGCAAAAACGAACTGGCTTACCCCTTATCAATATTTTGCAGGAATGGCAGCCAATGTAAGGTACTATTTGTTCATCTATGGATAAGTTGAACGAAAGTATGCCAAACTGAAGATTTTTTTTATTACACCAACAGATTATTGTCAGATAAGTGTAAGTTTTGGTTTATCAATTTGAATCTATTGCAGCTCATACAATTTTTTATAAGATCAATTCCTTTGTCTTTATCAGTAGAAGAATAATGCTAAATATGTGGCAATGAATGATAACCTGAGAACAATAAAATGCCTACAAAATTTAAAAGTTCATTTGTTCAATATGTTCATTATGTTCTGTAAACATTTTTTTACGTTATTTTACAATACATAAGAGTACGTAAATCCAAATAATACTTACGACTTCCTTTGTTATTGTCCTCATCCATCACGATCTCCTCCATAGTCGTCTGAGTCAAATACCTCGGAAATGCCATATTTTACGAACTGTAACGTTCACTGTACACGGCATAAACTAATACTAAAGAACACGCTAATCGTTGGGTGTTTTTTCTACATGCGCTGACTTGTCTAGACTTGCAATAACAACGTTTCTTTCACAGATAAAACCAGTGGTGCATTCACGCACCAGTAAATATAGACTATAGACTTAACAAAAATGGCAATACAAATCCACAATATATTTTTTTACTATTTTTGGATGTGATACAAATTTATGTACCGCTTTTGTGAAGTTTTGAAGTTATAAGATCTTTCTTTTACACATAAATTAATGATGTCTACGGTTTTATGTCCTTTAGTAGTGATAATAATAAAATTTCCAAATGGATGTGCAAAAATATTTCCTGGATGTGACAAAAAAAATCATAGAATAGGTGGTGCATTAACGCACCACTGGGACAAATTGGATTTTTCGACGTGGAGAATTTTTTTTTTGGGGAAAAACACGTGTATAGCTTTTGTGGAGCATAAAATTTGCTTACATTCTCCCCGACCAACAGCTTTTAAGTTCTAGAGCTGTGAAAATAAATGTTCATTGTAATTGATATCGAATCATTTCTAAATTAGAATTTATTATTTTTTCATTAAATAGCAATTAATTATAAACAAAAGAACGCTTTGTTTGAGTTATTATATGATTCAAGTTTCTAATTCGCAAAATTATTTTGGAATCAAATAGAGAAAAATAAATTTCAATTAATAATTATTATAAAATCGAATCTCAAGTAAATTAAATTCAAATTTTTGTTTATATTTCATTATTCTAGTTTTGGTTAGTAATTACCAACTAATGAGGAAGTTCTGAGTTTATTGATGTACAATTATAAATCTCATGGTAAACCACTGAATCGAAGTTTAAAAATTGCTATCAACGAAGTGAATATTGTTCAGAATAAAACGAAAATCCCACTGATGCAAGTATGAAACATTGTTGAAAAGTTACGAAATTTATATAATAAATAAAGTTAAGGAAAATGATTTTAAACTTTTGTCAAAAAAAACTATTTGACAACGGCAAGTTTGATTTATCAACAATTTGTAAATAGTAACTGTTTTTCATATCTTAACAAACAAATAGTTGTCCATCTTTCGTCAATTTTTATATACATCACCCCGCTTAGAATCTAATTCGGTTCGGTTATTAAGAAGGATGCTGTTGCTGCGACACCGGCCATTTGCCCAACATGCTCAGCATCAACGCCGCTTTCAGTCAAAGATGGCTGGCGTGGGAGGTGACGTCTTCGAAGTACATACTGGAGGGGTACAGCATATCTGACAACAGTGTGGCGTCGATGTTGCAGGTCTTCGAGTTCCGCAGGGTCCTCATATCTTACTACGTAAAGGTAAACTGTATTTCAAAATATGTCGTATTGGAAATGAGTTACAACCTTCATACGTATTATTACTTAAGGATATCGCCTTTAAGGCGAATAAGGACAATTATAGAGCAGTGACCTTGTTCTGAGATTTTTGCAAAATTTGATAAAAAGCTTGCTACACTAGACTTGTTCTATGTAAGTTCAATAAATTTTTCAGTTCAGCTTTTCTGGTAGCTATCAAAAAGGCGGTGGTAATACAATTGTATAAAAAGAACTGTAAAGAAAGGATAGACATTTATAAAGCAGTGACCTTGCTCTCAGTTTTTTTCAGAATTTTTGAGAAACCTTATTACATTAGACTTGTTAAGTTTCTATGTAAGTTCACTAAATTGTTTCAGTTCAGCTTTTCCAATAACTGTCAACAAGGCAGTTTTAAGGCCAATGTATAAAAAGAACGGTAAAGAAAGGATATACAATTGTATAGCAGTGACATTGCTCTCAATTTTTTTCAGAATTTATGAAAAAGCTTGTTACACTGGACTAAGAGTTCAACAACTAATTTTAGTTCAGCTTTTCTAGTAGCTATCAAAATGGCGGTTGTAAGGCCATTCCATAAAAATAACGATAAAGCAAGGACAGCCAATTGTAGAGCAGTGACCTTGCTTTCAGTTGTTTTCAGAATTTATGAAAAATCTTGTTACACTAGACTTACTAAGTTCCTAAGAGTTCAATAACTTATTTCAGTTCAGCTTTTCAAGTAGTAAAAAAAAACGGTACAAAAGAATAGACAATTATACAGAGTGACCTTTGCTCTCAGTTTTCTGCTAAAATTTATAGAAAAGATTGTTACGCTATACTTATTGAGTTTCTAAGTAAGTTCGAAAACTTATTTCAGTTCAGCTTTTCCAATAACTGTCAACAAGGCAGTTTTAAGGCCAATGTATAAAAAGAACGATAAAGAAAGGATATACAATTGTATAGCAGTGACATTGCTCTCAATTTTTTTCAGAATTTATTGTTACACTGAACTAAGAGTTCAACAACTAATTTTAGTTCAGCTTTTCTAATAGCTATCAAAATGGCGGTTGTAAGGCCATTCCATAAAAATAACGATAAAGCAAGGACAGCCAATTGTAGAGCAGTGACCTTGCTTTCAGTTGTTTTCAGAATTTATGAAAAATCTTGTTACACTAGACTTATTAAGTTCCTAAGAGTTCAATAACTTATTTCAGTTCAGCTTTTCAAGTAGTAAAAAAAAACGGTACAAAAGAATAGACAATTATACAGAGTGACCTTTGCTCTCAGTTTTCTGCTGAAATTTATAGAAAATATTGTTACGCTATACTTGTTGAGTTTCTAAGTAAGTTCGAAAACTTATTTCAATTCAGCTTTTCCAATAACTGTCAACAAGGCAGTTTTAAGGCCAATGTATAAAAAGAACGATAAAGAAAGGATATACAATTGTATAGCAGTGACATTGCTCTCAATTTTTTTCAGAATTTATTGTTACACTGAACTAAGAGTTCAACAACTAATTTTAGTTCAGCTTTTCTAATAGCTATCAAAATGGCGGTTGTAAGGCCATTCCATAAAAATAACGATAAAGCAAGGACAGCCAATTGTAGAGCAGTGACCTTGCTTTCAGTTGTTTTCAGAATTTATGAAAAATCTTGTTACACTAGACTTATTAAGTTCCTAAGAGTTCAATAACTTATTTCAGTTCAGCTTTTCAAGTAGTAAAAAAAAACGGTACAAAAGAATAGACAATTATACAGAGTGACCTTTGCTCTCAGTTTTCTGCTGAAATTTATAGAAAATATTGTTACGCTATACTTGTTGAGTTTCTAAGTAAGTTCGAAAACTTATTTCAATTCAGCTTTTCCAATAACTGTCAACAAGGCAGTTTTAAGGCCAATGTATAAAAAGAACGATAAAGAAAGGATATACAATTGTATAGCAGTGACATTGCTCTCAATTTTTTTCAGAATTTATGAAAAAGCTTGTTACACTGAACTAAGAGTTCAACAACTAATTTTAGTTCAGCTTTTCTAATAGCTATCAAAATGGCGGTTGTAAGGCCATTCCATAAAAATAACGATAAAGCAAGGACAGCCAATTGTAGAGCAGTGACCTTGCTTTCAGTTGTTTTCAGAATTTATGAAAAATCTTGTTACACTAGGCTTATTAAGTTCCTAAGAGTTCAATAACTTATTTCAGTTCAGCTTTTCAAGTAGTAAAAAAAAACGGTACAAAAGAATAGACAATTATACAGAGTGACCTTTGCTCTCAGTTTTCTGCTGAAATTTATAGAAAATATTGTTACGCTATACTTATTGAGTTTCTAAGTAAGTTCGAAAACTTATTTTAGTTCAGCTTTTCCAATAACTGTCAACAAGGCAGTTTTAAGGCCAATGTATAAAAAGAACGATAAAGAAAGGATATACAATTGTATAGCAGTGACATTGCTCTCAATTTTTTTCAGAATTTATTGTTACACTGAACTAAGAGTTCAACAACTAATTTTAGTTCAGCTTTTCTAATAGCTATCAAAATGGCGGTTGTAAGGCCATTCCATAAAAATAACGATAAAGCAAGGACAGCCAATTGTAGAGCAGTGACCTTGCTTTCAGTTGTTTTCAGAATTTATGAAAAATCTTGTTACACTAGACTTATTAAGTTCCTAAGAGTTCAATAACTTATTTCAGTTCAGCTTTTCAAGTAGTAAAAAAAAACGGTACAAAAGAATAGACAATTATACAGAGTGACCTTTGCTCTCAGTTTTCTGCTGAAATTTATAGAAAATATTGTTACGCTATACTTGTTGAGTTTCTAAGTAAGTTCGAAAACTTATTTCAATTCAGCTTTTCCAATAACTGTCAACAAGGCAGTTTTAAGGCCAATGTATAAAAAGAACGATAAAGAAAGGATATACAATTGTATAGCAGTGACATTGCTCTCAATTTTTTTCAGAATTTATGAAAAAGCTTGTTACACTGAACTAAGAGTTCAACAACTAATTTTAGTTCAGCTTTTCTAATAGCTATCAAAATGGCGGTTGTAAGGCCATTCCATAAAAATAACGATAAAGCAAGGACAGCCAATTGTAGAGCAGTGACCTTGCTTTCAGTTGTTTTCAGAATTTATGAAAAATCTTGTTACACTAGGCTTATTAAGTTCCTAAGAGTTCAATAACTTATTTCAGTTCAGCTTTTCAAGTAGTAAAAAAAAACGGTACAAAAGAATAGACAATTATACAGAGTGACCTTTGCTCTCAGTTTTCTGCTGAAATTTATAGAAAATATTGTTACGCTATACTTATTGAGTTTCTAAGTAAGTTCGAAAACTTATTTTAGTTCAGCTTTTCCAATAACTGTCAACAAGGCAGTTTTAAGGCCAATGTATAAAAAGAACGGTAAAGAAAGGATATACAATTGTATAGCAGTGACATTGCTCTCAATTTTTTTCAGAATTTATGAAAAAGCTTGTTACACTGGACTAAGAGTTCAACAACTAATTTTAGTTCAGCTTTTCTAGTAGCTATCAAAATGGCGGTTGTAAGGCCATTCCATAAAAATAACGATAAAGCAAGGACAGCCAATTGTAGAGCAGTGACCTTGCTTTCAGTTGTTTTCAGAATTTATGAAAAATCTTGTTACACTAGGCTTATTAAGTTCCTAAGAGTTCAATAACTTATTTCAGTTCAGCTTTTCAAGTAGTAAAAAAAAACGGTACAAAAGAATAGACAATTATACAGAGTGACCTTTGCTCTCAGTTTTCTGCTGAAATTTATAGAAAATATTGTTACGCTATACTTATTGAGTTTCTAAGTAAGTTCGAAAACTTATTTCAATTCAGCTTTTCCAATAACTGTCAACAAGGCAGTTTTAAGGCCAATGTATAAAAAGAACGACAACGAAAAGATAGACAATTATAGGGAGTGACCTTAATCTCAATTTTTCTTTCAGAATTTATTCAAAAGCTTGTTAAACTAGACTTATTGAGTTTCTAATAGTTCAGTAACTAACTTTAGTTCAGCTTTTTGCGTAGCTCTCAAGATGGCAGTTGTAAGGCCATTATATAAAAAGAAAAAGAAAGAAAGGATAGACAGTTGTATAGCAGTGACCTTGCTCTCAGTTTTTTTCAGAATTTATGAAACAGCTTGTTACATTAGACTTAATAAGTTTGTAAGAGTTGAATAACTTATTTCAGTTCAGCTTTTCCATTAGCTCTGAAGAAGGCATTTGTAAAGCCAATATATAAAAAGAACGATAATAGATAGACGATTACAGAGAGTGGCCTTAATATCAGTTTTTTTCAGAATTTATTAAAAAGCTTGTTACACTAGACTTATTGGGGTTCTAATAGTTCATTAACTTATTTCAGTTCAGCTTTTCCAATAACTGTCAAGGATTCAGTTGTAAGGCCAATATATCAAAAAGAACGTTAAAGACGCGATAGACAATTATAGAGACCTAAATCTCAGGTTTTTTTCAGAATTTATTAAAAAGCTTGTTAAAGTAGACTTATTGAGTTTCTAATAGTTCAGTAACTTATTTTAGTTCAGTTTTTCCAATAACCTTTGAGAAGGAAGTTGTAAGGCCACTAGATAAAAAGAACGATAAAAAAAGGAAAAGTTAAGAGCAAAAAGCGCCCTCCCTGGTATTTATGTGTCCTCCAAACTAGAGAAAACATATTTTATGCGTTATATCTTTTTTAATACATTGAAAATGGAGATTTCTGGCGTAAACAATGGTCTTTCGGACCACAGTGCCACTGTCTAAACATAACGAATATTGGCAAAGGGCACATGATTTTGCCAAACACGCAACTTTATGCTTATAATACCAACAAAAACTTTGTAACTCCTATAAACGATAAAAGTAATAGCAAAATAAGCCCTCTCTGGTATTTGTATACCTATGGAGGAACTAGGGAAAACATGTTTTATGCTTTATCTCTTGTTTGTTGAAAATTGAGACTTTCGGCGTCTAAACTGTCTAAACCACTATCTAAACATAATGAAAAAGGAGCAAGGAGTTTACGCCGGACCGAACTATAGCGCGTTTAATAATAAAACCTTGAGCTGTAAAAAATCGTTTCACGGTTCACGGTGTACTCGTCCGCGTGTGTTGTAGAGTATCATTTTTTACACCGTACGCTCGGACAAGCTGGAGGACTGGCTGAATTCCGAGATAATCAGCAAAACCCTGCGCTCGATCTGGAAACCGAACTTCGTCGACCTCGATCCGTTTTTCAATTACAAAATCGACGAAGACTACGACGTGCAGCACAACGGCATGACCAAAGCGATGTTCTTGCACGTGCACGGCGACTGGATCCGCTATTGTCTGGAGAAGAGGGGCAAGGTGGTGATGAAGCAGCGCGTCATCCTGCTGTGTTTCGCGCTGAGCCTGCTGGGCCGCAGGGCACTCGGCGCCGTCTCTCAGAACGTCGTGTCGAGCGTAGAGTTCTTCCTCTACGGTCTGCACGCCCTGTTCAAGGGAGATTTTCGAATCACCTGCGCGAGAGACGAATGGGTGTTTACGGACATGGACCTGTTAAGGACTGTGGTCGCCCCGGCGGTCAGGATGTCCCTGAAACTTCACCAGGACCATTTCATGTCGCCGGACGAGTACGACGTGCTTCCCGCCCTTTACGACGCGATCTGCAAGCACGAACAGGAGTTGGTGATCTCGCACGAGGGCGACCCCGCGTGGCGGAACGCCGTACTGAGCGGCACGCCCAGTTTATTGGCGCTGAGGTGAGTTTTTCGTTGTTTTGTTCTCCGTTCTCCGTTGTCTGTTCTCTGTTCCATGTCGACGCTTCATAAAATCGTTTCAGCTGGGGTTATCTAAGGGTGGTCGGAATTTAAGTTCACGTGAAATTGTGGTCCGTAATAGAAAATAATTTTATACCTACCTGTTTAATATTCTTTGGTTTGGTATACTACTTAGTTTAAGTTTATTAGTAATCATTCTTATTTCGTGCGTAATACGGCGTGTGTTGAATCGTGTGCGAATTATGCAAAATATATGCGAGTATAGTGTATCTCGGGAGATGCTCCCGCCCAAATGCAGAAAACACTATTCTATTGAGACCAAGGAAGACCCATTTCAGCGAGGAAAAAAGAGAAGCGAGTGTAGATGAAAGTGATCAAGATATAATACGGCGTAAAATTTACCAGTTATACGAGGAACAAAGCGTGTCTACATTAGATATCTTAATTAGGAGGCTTGAAAAAGATGAAACTTATGGAAGTGTATTCAACACATGGGTTTTAGATTTAAAAATGTCTTAGAATTCAGAAATGGCGACTGGAATATTTATAAAAAATTACAATTATTTATTTACTTGGATGAAACCTGGTTCGACACTTATGATACCCCGGAAAAGGGTTGGGTTGACTCAACTGATAAGTGTAAACCAAACGCGCCATCAAAAGGAGGTAAAAGAATAACTATTTTGCATGCTGGCTCTAAAGATGGTTGGATTCCAAATGGACTTTCTCTCTCTGCGAAAAATATTAAAGATTCTTCTCCGGATTACCATGAAGACACCATCGTTGATTTATTTCAAAGTTGGTTTAAAAACAAACTAGGTCCAAACATTTCTCCTGATAGCGTCATTGTAATGGACAATGCAAATTATCACAGTAGGTAGTTGACTAAAATCCCTTCCTCATGTGACACAAATCCAAATCTACATGTATAATAACGACATTTATTTTCACGAAGATTATACAAAAAATCAATTAATTGAGGTTCTACAAAGCTCGAACCTATAAAGGAATACGTCTTTGATAATTATGATAATTATGTATATTTAATCCCAATGAACATGTTTGGCACCAACTGAAATCTGCCATTCGTCGTAACAATGTTTTTCCCCCCGTTAACTCCAATGTCCTCAAATAGAAACCGAAGTTGGGAAAATTCTGTTAAACATATAGAAAAAGCAGAATAATCATATATCCATATTGAAAATAATATAGAACAAATAATAATTAGAACAGGCGATGATAGCGATAGTGATATTGATATATTATGTGAATAATCTTAAGTAATTTAAGTAGGTAATAAAAATAATTTGTAATTTTATTTTAGATTTGAACATAAATACATACATAAATAAATAAATATTTCTTTATTATCTTTCTTAACAAAACCCCAAATAATTAAATACTAAGCAAAAGTACGGACCTGTTCGGCCATATGTCATTTTGACAGCTTGCCCGGGTCTTTCCTTAATTCGTATCAGTTAGTCACTTTCTTATATCTGAACAGACTTTAGCTATGGTATTACAGACGTTTCTTCCTGTTTGTTGGGTTTACCCAGTAACAACGTAACACGTTATATTTTGAGACACACCGTACATCCATAACCATACTTTTTCAGGCACGTGTTCGACGAAGGCAACGACGAGTATAAAATAATAATGTTAAACAAACGCTACCTGACCTTTCGGGTGATCAAAGTAAACAAGGAGTGCGTGAGGGGTCTGTGGGCGGGGCAGCAACAGGAATTGGTGTACCTGAGGAACCGGAATCCGGAACGTGGCAGTATACAGAACGCCAAGCAAGCGCTCCGGAACATCATCAATTCTTCGTGCGATCAGCCGATCGGATACCCCATCTACGTATCTCCGTTAACCACGAGCTACGTCGAAACCAACGAGCAGTACTGCTCGTTGGTCGGCGGTTCCGTCACGTTGAAAAAGATTCGGAATTTCATCTTAGACCTGTTCAGGAGGTGAGCGAACTTGTGACCTTCGAAAAGAACCCGTCACTTTTCTTGTACAGGGTGGTTCAAATTCGAGGGGCCACTCTCTCTCTGTTCTCGAGGGGCTTTAAGCATTTGCAGCATAGTTAGCCGAAAACTAACGTGCACGTTATGGGCTCGATTTTCGAGGAAAGTCAAAAACCGCATCGTGATATATCAAAGCGTTTTTGAGCTACAGGGTGATTCACAAAAATGTGCGATTTTAAAGGCCCTCTATAACTTTTTTAATTGTAAGAATAGAGTTTTGGGAAAAAACATTTTTTAAAGTTCTTTAAAGGGGACACCCCCAATTTTTCTAAAAAATCAGTTTTCTAATAAAATTTCCTATTTTTATTAAACAGTTTAAAAGATACATATACTATTACACATATATTGTTAAATATAGATAACCTCCTACACTTGTCATTTAGGATTTTACTCCGTGGAAGATATTTTTCGGTAGTGTTTAATTGCGGTTTAATTAATACGATGTAGGCGATTCAAATTTGTAATGCAAGTTATTATCTTTTCCCTTTTTAACGGCGTTGATTATTTTTATAATTTCACGGCAGCATAGTCAAGATAAAGGTAGGGGAGAGGGTGGGACAAGGAGGCATACCTCAAAAATTAAGGAACATATTTTTTTTTAGTTATTATAGTTATAAATTTTGGTTATTTGTACATTTTCGGCACCATTGGTAAAATTCCAAAAAAAGCTATTCCGTATTATTATAACCGAATCGTGATTAATTAATTGAAAGTGTTATTTTTTTGGATAATTTTATGGATTTACCCTAAAATAAATACCAATAACAAATTTTTGCAATCGAAAGAAAAATAGTTACCAATCCGTAACGTTTTTTTTTTTAATAATTGCTTTTTAATAAATAATTATAATTATTATTAACTACAAATTACAAAAGACGAAGTGTTTGGAAGAATGGGCAAGGAACTCGAAATACTCTTTACTACTAGAAAACCGCAAACTTGAAAAGCCGATACAAGAAGAATTATTACACTTGCTTCAAAAAAATTTTTTTTTAGCTCTTACCCTCTTAATGTTTCTTTTTAATATAAAAAAAATATTTACCAAAGATGAGCTTTGTAATTCAACTCTAAGGGGTCGCTATTTTTATTTTAGTTTCAGATTTAATTAACAGGGGAAAATTTTCATCTTTAAAGCTCTCAGTAATTTCAATTATCAGTAAAATGGCTGAAGAGAAAATTGATTTAGTTGGTTTTTCATATAAAAAATTAAGCAAACGAAAATTACCGAGTATAAGAAATATTTTACAATTATTTTTCTACAAGCATACGGATTCTAACCTCACAATTCGACAGTGTTTTGATGAAGCGATTCGTGATGTTATGAAAGTTTGGAAACCTGCTGGTATTCCCGCTAACGCTGTTACTAAAATCATGAAAGTTTATCGAGAGTGGGAACTTTTGAAAAAAATAAAATAAAATAAATAAAACTCAGAAACAAAAAATTACGGAGCGTACATTTAAAAATCGCCTTGAGAATTTGTTTGATATATATAATCAAAATTCAGCACATTCTTGAACACAAACTCAGTCTAAATATTTAAATGAAGAATGGAAAACGTCAAATCGACATAGTATTTTTTTAACTTCCGCAAACTTAGAAGAAATTACGACAGTGTTGCGTTAGAAGGGATTTTGACATCCTTAATTTAGTTGACGCATTAACAAACATAAAAGAGCGTTTAAAAACAATAGTCTAGATTCTAATTATGCTACACACTTAAACACAGAAAAACACATTTTCGACGACAATTTCGATATTTTACATACAGCCACAAAAAGTAGAAAATTAAATTTACTGAAAGCCATGGAGATTAACAAAATGAGACATTGAAATGTATTGCTTAACGATTAATGAGATTTAAATACTTCTCCATTATTAAACTTAAATTCTCACAATAACATTAATTAAGGTTTTATTGTCATTTTTCGGTATATATAGTAGCAGGTAGTTTGTAAACATTACATTTGATAAAGACAAGGTGTTGTCGAAACAATTGTCACTTGAAAATATATAATTTCGTGAAAATAATTATAATTGAAATTTGGCAAAGTTTCGTTAAAGTTGGTCGAAAATAAATCGACTCGATGGTTAAAAGCCACAAAAAATAATAAAAAGCTTACATATGGTTTGAAGTGGGCGGAGCTAAAGGAGGGGCGTGAACGTTGTCTCCCCTCCCATAAGTCAGTGAGGGGTGCTTACTCGTCTATTAACCGTTTGACAGAATCCGCAAGAGATGCGTCGAGGGATGCTCCAGTGGCGCCTCTAACCGTGAAGAGATCGGTATGGGTCACGAGGGAATCTACGCTATGAATTCGGTTACGCTGCCATCTGTCGGTGGCAATCAGCCCGACAGCATGGGCAGACGTTCGGGAATGAGCAGGACGAATTTGGGCGGAAACCGCGGCAGTTTCGCGTCGGTCGGCAAACCCACCAGCTCGACGCTGGTGAGCCTGGCGAGTCTGTTCAAAGAGCGAGACGAGCGGGCGGTATCTCAAGCACCGGACGCGACCGCCAGGACGGACGAGCGCTTGGGAGACGCCGTCGACGGCGGCGACAAAGATTTGATAGCTCTCAGAGTGAAAGTAAGATGGCGTGACGTTGGAGTGACGTACGGGCAGGGTCTATTTAGGATGCTCCTATACCTACTTAGTCCTATGCATCTTTTCACTTTGTGTAAAGCAAAAACTTGCAAAATCTAGTTTTACTGCTACTAACGCGAATGATTAAGGTTTTTCTCCCTTTTTAAAGAGTTTTAGGAAGTTTTTTCAGCCTCGCAGGTCGGCCATGTTATAACATCCACAGATAAATTGATGTGATAGCTCTCAGAGTGAAAGTAAGATGGCGCGACGTTCGAGTGAAGTACGGGGAGGGTCTATTTAAGATGCTCCTATACCCACTCTTATACGACAACAATCTGTTCACTTTGTGTGTTGTGTGCTTATCAAATCTAGTTTCACTGCCACTAACACGAACAGTACGGTTTTTATCCCTTTTTAATGAGTTTTAGGAAGTTGTTTCAACCTCAAAAGACGTGCTAGTACTTGAATGCCGAAGACGCGAACCTCCTAGGTCTTACCGTTTCCGAAATCCCCGCCCCACTTCTACCCCAAAATAAAACTAACTTATAACCGATAGGTTTTAGTACTGTAGTACTAGTAGTACCAATTTTAACGTGTGTTTAATGCCCGGAAAATCATTTTGCCTAAAATGACTCTCAATATATATGCTTTTCAGATAAATTGATTTGATACCTCCCACAGTGAAAGTAAGATCTCGCGACGTACAAGGCGGTCTATTTAAGATGCTCCTATACAATAACAATCTTTTCAATTGTGTAAAGCAAAAACCAGGAAAAATTAGAGATTTAGGTTTTGTTGCCCTGCCAAATTAAGTTTTACCGCTACTAACAAGAATGGTAGAGTTTTCCTCCCCTTTTAAATAGTTTTGTACCGTTTCCGGTAATAGTTCTTCTCAAAAAAGGGAGGAAAACTTTACCATTCGTGTCAGTGGTAATAAAACTAGGTTTAATTAATTAATTAATTAAAGATTAATTAATAAGTAATTAATTAATAATAATAATCTTGTTATATTGTGTGTTAATGACCACCCTGATGATAATCCGTTCAAAAGCAATTGGTCACTTTCTTATATCTATGAATACACCATACCTCTACCATTCATATTAGTAAACTAGGTCTAGCAGCATAACAAAAACGAAATTTGTTTTTTGTTTTTTCTTCAGACAAAGTGAAAGGATTGTTTTATTGTAAATAATTATACAATTAAAACGCTGTCACTTTACAAATACAGCATAATTGTTTATTTGTCTCTACCGTTATCATTTAACACAATAGTAATGATTAATGAGACCGAAAAGCAATAAAAACATTTAGCCTTTGCAACTTGCAATGAGAGTTTGTAACTGACTAACACCCTTTTTAGTTGCCGAGGAACTTTATCAATTTTATTGGGAAAAATTTTAATTGCTTTCAAAGTGTTTTAATTTTGAAAAAAAATATATGAGTTTGCTCCATTTTCATGGTGTCAGTAAAAAAAAAACGCCTGATTCCGCTGGTGTAAGTGATTGAATTTTAGATCTGTGATCCTAACCTAGTCTACGATTGCATTAACTTGGGTAGAAGGATAGACGTGTCGTGGCCTACTGAATATATGCGATGTCGAGGAGGCCGATCGTACTGGAAAGACTGGCTGCCGGAGGTGGGAATGGAAGGGCCGGTATCTATCATTTTGTTGAGTATTAAGGCCCGGGTTTACTTCGGGGTAATTTTAGGTCGTCCACAAGTGGGTTCCGTGTCATCGAGACCCGAACAAAAGATCCCACGTGGATAGAACGATTCTGCTGATGCAAATCGACGATAAATTCGTACCGATCGCGGAGAGCGGGGTCCAGATCCTGGGGCCCGACGTATAGCCTTCGATGCTCGGTGGCCGAGAGACCGGTTAACAAATTGGATAGTTTTTAAACACGTTGTACATAAAAAGCTTCTTAAAGGAAAATGAGAACGTTCGAAACTGATGCCTTAACAAAGTAATAGACTGATTTTTTTATGTTATGTAGATATGCCCTTTTTTCGAGCAATGTTATTTATACTTCTGATTTGTATAGTATTAAAGTCATTAAAGGATTTGTTACACAGAATTTTGTTTACTAATTTCCGGGACACTCTGTGTACGAGATTTTCTTTTAAAAACGCACTATTATGGGACTATTATATTAACCATCTCAAAACTTTTCTGATACAAATTTTAATACTTTGTCCGTTCCGCAAAAGAAACCGTCGTTCTGTGATTTCAAATGAGTCGTACCAATCTTGATTCTAAAGGTTTGGCCACACGTATTCATGACTCGTACGAGACGTTTGCGTGTTGATAGTTAGAACGAGACATAAGCCCACACTGTTCCGGGGTACATACGACTTGCGTGTAGAGTTCAAATTTGAAAAAGAAAAATATGGGTACACAGCAACTGGAAAAGCAGATGCAGAGAAGGCGAATTTATCACATTGTACCCACATTTCATGAACTTTTTGAAACGCTACAAAGCCATATAAGTAAAAAAGAAGACACGTTTTGGAGATCTTCAATTCAAAGATTGGATTCTGTGGTGGAGCATTGCACGCGGCGGTTTAACCTCCGTTCGCTCCCGACAGAATCCCTTGTATTCGTCCTCAAAAGTTTGATATCGGTTTCCACTGTGTGGACTTAGTGTTGTTAGTGTTCAGTGCATGTTTTAAAGTTATAATCGTCGTCGGCCCCGTCGTTTTTCCCCGTTCACGCCGATATGGAGGCCGGATGGGCCGGGATGGTCCGTGGTGGAAGCGGGGGGGGTGTCGGTTTTTTTTTTGGTATCGGTCAAATTTGTTTTTTTGCTAGTTGAGCAAATATTGGTTATATGTCTTCTTTGTACGTGTTGGTCAATGACCAAAACCGAAGATCCTCGACGGAAGTCGGCAATGGGCGAATGATCCTAGCAGTCATGCCCAACATTTTTTTGTGAAACGCATACTTGAACTTGAATTCAAAGATTATAGAAATTTTACGTATTCAACGATCTATATAATATGTAAAAAATGCATTTATTTTCCACAAAAGATACAAATTAAAATTTATTTACTTAACCTAAAAAAATACAACAAAAAAAATTCAGCTAACTTAACTACTTATGTTGAGATAGAACTGGAAAGGTTTGTTCTAAAAAAACAGTCAAACCAACACACGCGTTAGCCTGTGCTCAGTCGGGTTGTGTCCTATACTGATTACGGTAATTATTGCTGCGAATATGGTAGTGAAGGGGATTGAGGCTGAAGAGGTGTGAGACAATATCCTTCTGAAGGTGCCGCTAAGTTATCTCGATCGCAGGGCTGGTGTGATTGCGAAGACGGTGCTGAATGGAGAGGTTTGAAAGAATACTCTCGGGGTGAGTTCAAGTTATCGTGAGGATGAAGCTGATCCAGATAGTACAATTTCTATTTGGCTTGCCATTAACTGCCTAATTTCTAGATCTTGAACAATACTAAATATTTTTGATTTACCATCATCAACATGATGAGACAGTTCAGACGGAGATAGTTGGTTAGCATTCTCAGGTTTTTTTCTTGTAAAATATATTGCATCCGCTGGAATGATGGACTCTCTGCAACAGTACATTTCTTTTCCATCTTTTTCCTTTTCGGTTGTGTTGGATGAACGAATGGTTCTTTAGAGCAATTGATGTTACTATGGGACACATTTACTTCTTGATTTGAAGTGTTTGGGATAGTTCTCTCATCTTCCACAATATTTTCAATTTCTTGGGATTCTTCTTCTTCGAAAATAGGAAAGTTCAAAGAAAAATACCAGACATTGAGAAATACAAAATTATGCTGGAAGTAACATAATTATTGAAATCGGCAACAGCTAAACTTAAAAGTAACAAAAAAAAGAATGTTTAGTACCTGGTATTTTTTTTCTTTCAATCTTATACATTTTCCCGTTGTTTTTCAGGCATGTTTCATATAACTTTTTTGCAGTGGTTTTTTAATTTTGTTGTTTGTGGGATTACACGATTAATAAAAAAAGTGTTTACACATTATTTTAACCGATAATTTATTTCACCTTGCCGGTTATTTACATATCTTCTGCTATTTTGCGCCAAATTATCTCTCGGAGATCCGTGTTTTTATATTTTGCGTCTTTTAGATCGTACAGTGTGGGGTACTTCATCACCTCTTCTAACAACCTCTCTACATTCATTTTTTTTTTTGTGAAAAGCTACTAAATATCTACTATACTATACACGCAGAACCGCTCACGAAATCGGCACGAAAAAAATAAACTGAACTCGTTCGCGTTCGTTCCGCACTCGCGTTGTTTATGTGTGGCCAAACGCGTTTAGACCTGTGGAATTACTAAAAAATGAACATCATGCGAATTTCGTGCGACAGTCGTCACGTGCTCGTCTCGTTCATGTGAGGCCAGAACTTTAATCTGTGCGAACGCAAACAAAGAGAAAATTATCGAATCAGATCGTTTTCGCCCAAGAGAACGTAAACCTAATAGGATTGCCCAATCCTATTATCCAATTATCGATCGCACGTGGTCGCTTGTGACGTAAGCAAAGTGATCTAACGGTTTTTGTGTATTGTGTCAATGCATTTGAAGGCGTATTAAACCGTTGAATTTTGTGTTCTTTGAACAATTAAAATAATTTAAACTAGTGAGTAGTGTGCTTATGTTTGTCTTAATTGTATTTCTGTAAAAAAAACTTGGACAAAACAGTGTTTTTAAGCTTTAACAAATACTTTAAAATTGTATGTGCTTGAGTGGCGAGAACTGAGAAAAACAGTAGTTTTAACCTTAAACAAAGACTTAAAAGTTTTGTGTTCGTGCTGCTTATTAGCAGTTAGTTAGGAGGTAAATATTACACATAATAATATAGGTAAAGGTAAGAAATACATTTCTTTTACCTTTTTTAGTGGGATAAGTTGCATAAAAAAATGGTTAGGTATGCCTGGAACGAGATGTGCCATGTATAACAACTATTTTGATGAAAAAAGTTCTCGAAAATGTAGTTTTTATCGCTTTCCCAAAGGGAAAGATCTAGTATCTCGAACTATTCGGAACAAGTGGATAGCTCGATGTAAAAGAGAGGACCAACAAAAAAACAGATAACCCCAATTTAGGAGATTATACTTATAAAATTACCACAGATTACAGCATTCCCTTTTGGGTACTACAGTTATCATGCGGGGACCTTATAAAGCCTTCTGATCATTTTCAAAAAGGGCGAGGGATGGTAAAAAACTTAGCAAAAAAATATTTAAAACAGAAAAAGAATTACCATTTAGTTTAATTAGAGATTTTTGTAGTAAGCTCAGAACGATAATTCGTATGAACTTTTTTTCTTTGTTACTTTTTAATTGGGTGGTTCACCTCAATTAGGATATTCACCCATTTTCCGGCATCCGCCGAGAAAAATTAACCGATAACAATTTTTCACGCACAAAACACTCAAGGGTACCCCGCTGGGAATCGAACCCACAACCTCCGGGGCAAGTTCGAGTTGGCAGGTCAACGCCTTACCAACCGAGCCATGGTCCATCCTATGAACTTCTAAAATTTAAAAGCAAAATATAACGTTAGTCTAAAAAGAAAATCTTTGCAATACCCGCAAAAAAAATTAGAAAGTATGGTAAAATTTTAAAACGAAGATTTAAGTATATGTATTTTTTATATTATGTACATACGAGGGTACATATAAATACATATTATTTACCTACCACCTATAAATGGTTGTTATGGATGCCTAATATATTTTTTGTTTTTTAATATATTCTGTAATGTAACCATAAATAGGGATTTCTAATTTATAAGTATTTGTTGATTTTTGTATATTTAAAAAGGTGGAATGCCGTAAAACACGTAGTTTTACAAGTAAATCGTTTTGTTCGCTAGTTTTATATATTTATGTGTAACAATATTTAATTAATATATGTATTTCAAGATAATACATATATTATTAATTACCAATACCAATGAAAACCTGCGAACTACCTTTTAGTTTTTTCGCGATTCGTAACCCTTCGTAACAGACACTTCGCAGTCGTCAAAGACAACTAAATGTCTGGATGCGCACAACACCACGAATTGGTCCCTGATAAATTTCTTCTTCTTTCCGATAGGGAAATTTTCTTAGGTCAGTCGAAGGTTATATTCCAACATAATCGTCCCTATGGCGTCATAATTCACAAATCACCATATTTCCATGCAAAACATATTTTTGTATCTTGATTGGACCAAATTTACGTTGTATTCAGAGTTTCTGACTATTGTACAGGATGCGCGTGATTTATGACGAAACAAATGAGCGCGTTACGATTTTGAAAATCAATTGAAACTCTGAAGTTTTGATACTTTTCCTCTAAACCGCAACTGATCGAGTGAATAGGTAGACAGACAAACACGAAATTTTCGAAACTGTATTTTTAATTATCACATGACTTAGAAACGTACAAAGTGTAGAATAAGTTGCAAATGATTTTTTTTTTTCGTTACTCAGTCATTCTGGCACTCTTTCTTAAACTATAGGTGCGATGAAGATAAAAAAATAGATAAAATAATATAAATAGTTTTTATGTACATTGTACAGACTAGGTTGAATACCTATGAAACCATCCATTGCAGTACGGCGGTGTCTTTGCCCCCGATAGATACCGCCCTGGTATCGTCGTACAAGAAATTCACCGCGGTGACGTAGCTGCTATGGCCGCCGTAAGAATGACAAAGCGACTGAAATGGGGAAATTTACCTTCAGATTTTTAGAAAATTTGGCAATCCTGCGGTTTAAGTAAGCGAGGTGCTTCGTTGCAAAATTTACCGTTGTGGTTTCGGTCATAACTATTTGTTCATTTCCAATATTTTCCGAAGCTTTGTTACTATTGTACCGGGCGTTCAATTTATCTTGATAACATTTTAATTGGCTGTAACTTTTTTGCTTTTAGAGATACCAAGGTAAACAAAAGAACAAAATGGAGGGTTAGTAGCCAAGTGACAAATAAAACAAAACACTATCAATTTTCTGACATATGACACACTTCACATTTTTCTCCACTCAATTTTAAAAAATTGGTAAACATAAATACTGTGCATTTGGTTTATTAAAAAAAAAAAAGAGTACTTCTAAAAACTTGCATTTTTCTTGTCTTTTGTTATCAAAACCCTCTGGTATTTCTTTTACACTTACACCCACTCGGTTCCGATTCTCCCTCTGAAGAGAGAGTTTGGTGTTGATTAGTTTTAATTTTATTCGGTGTATAGTCATAACAACTGATTTCCGCGAAATAAACACTTTTTTTCGGTAAAATCGCTACATAGAGTTGTTGCAATACGAAAATATATTCAGCATTAATTTTTAACCGCAATTTTAACGTTTTACATCATTTCCCGGTTATATCGAAGACGTTTGGCAATGCCGTTCAGATGTGTGTCATTGGGCGACCACAGTTAAAATTGCTCAAAAACGAAAGACGTAATGAACGAATAACAATTGCGACACGGAACGTCTCGGGTTCAAACCCAATAGAGTTACAATTTTTTTCCCCTGTTTTCGATATTTACTTTTATGCATAAATTTTGTAAATAACTGTAACTAAGAGTTTTCCGTGAACAAACATTTATTTTTCCAAGTAAATTTTTCAAATTTGGTTTCAAGCCATAATTTGTCTTCGTTAAATATAAATCATTATGGGAAATGTATTCTGTCTTGTCCTAGAGAAAGTTTTCTTTCTTCCTTTTTGGATTTCACGGACATTTTACAGATTTTCGAATAATTTCTGCAACTTTCGCTGAGTTTGAGAATTAAACCAAAAATTATTAAAAATTAAAACATAAAAAAAATACCATGGCTTGGCTCAAACGGACAATATCCTAACAATAAATAAATTTTTAAGATTGACTATTTCTCTTAATCATCAGGTTTGGAGAAAATTTATTTACCTTAAAAGTGAAATATATACGAGGTAATTGTGTAACGTACTCAAAAAAAAAACTAAATTAACAAAAATTGCAGCTGGGGACACCATTCATAGACAATTAAAAAAAAATAACTTAATAATTACATATTGCATTTTTTTTTACTTTAACTGGCTTGTTTATTTAAATGTGCTTTAAATAAAAAAATTATATGTATTTTTTTAGTTAGCTAAATTTGTATATAAGTACAAAAAACAAAAAAGACGGAAACCGCATTGTAAGCTGCATTAAATTAGAAAAAGTACAAAAAACAAAAAAGATATTATTGATAGCAATAAAACAAACTCTAAAGAAATGTGGAAAAAATTAAAAACGCTACTTCCAAATAAAAAAGGTATTGTTCCCGATGAGTTGCAGTCTGGCCAGCGAACTGTTTCATTTAAGCGAGTCATAGCTAATGAATTTAATAGGTATTTTACAGACAGTGTTAAAAATATTTTTAGTGGCATTCCGCCATCCCAGGCTGTGAATGATATCACCGATAATATACCAACTTATGGAGAAATAGATCAGTTTAATACCATAACTATGCAGGACCTTAAAAAAATAATAAGAGAATTAAAAAATGTGATCTCCAAGAGTGTATTGATTGATGCCTGCGCAGTTGTTGGAAATCGATTGTTGGACAGTGCGAACATCTCCGTTACGAGTGGAATTTTTCCGGAAGCATGAAAGACTTCAATGGTGATCCCTTTACAGAAGGTTCCCAACACCAATCTATGTCAAGAATTTAGGCCGATTAATATCGTTCCAGTTTATGAGAAGGTTCTTGAGGTTGTGGTGAAACACCAGCTGCAAAGTTATTATGACGTAAACAATATTTCAGTCGGGCTTTCGCTCCAAACATTTCATGAGGGTCTTGGAGGATGGTAAATTTGTGTTGCCGTTTTGTACAAAACGTGCATTAAGGGAACAGCGTATAAAATGACTTTGATCGTATTTAACAGATAGGGTACAAAAAAAAAGAAATATAAAAATTGCATATCTGATTGCATAACCGTAGAACATGGTGTTCCACAGGGGACAGTTTTGGGACCATTATTGTTTCTTATGTATATAAACGATATTGTAAATATTTTACACGAAACTAAAGTGGTATTATTTGCAGATGACACTATGATTTTTATTGTGGGCGAAAATGTGGATGAAATGCAAAGAAAAAGGAATGCTGATCTGAAGAAGGCTTCTGAATGGCTGTGCATAAACACGGACAAGTCAAAAATTTGTATTTTTGGAAAACGACATAAATTTTGGTGTAAACATTTATATTAACAAAAAATTAATTCATGAAAACGAAATTAAATATCTGGGTGTTATATTTGATTCAAATTCAAACATGCCGATTACATAATGCATAAATTTTCTAAAAAGATTAATTTTATATCTAAAATAGGGAAAAATTTATCAATCGACACCAAAATCTCATTGTATAACAGCCTAGCTGCTCCCCCCCCATTTAGAATTTAATTCCACGGGTATAAATTATAAATTAGAGCAATTGCAGATTCTTCAAAGTGGGGCCACGAGAAATATACTAAAGTGTAACAGATATACGCCAATTCAAAGCATGTCGAGTGTTCTTAATTTCTTGTATGTAAAACAAAAAGTAATGTTTAATGTCCACGTATTTATTTTTAAAATTAGACAGCAATTATGTTTGTGAAAAAGTTACCCATCTCATAGACATTCATTCTTACAATACAGGAAATTGTGGTAATTTTATGTTGAGAGAATGTTATTCTAGTCACGTACAAAACTCTATATTACATAAAGGCCTAAACCACTTTAACATTTTACCGCGTAAAAACTGTGATGCCCTTAATAAATTTAAAAGACCTCTAAGACCCCATGCATTTTCGAAATTCTGATTTCTCTGTGCTTAGCTTTTGGTTATATTATATTATATTTTGCATATTTTATGTAGCATAATGCTAAATAAAGATCATATATATAATATTATTCTAGTCAGTCAATAACTTCGTAACGTCAACTTCTTTTAAATACTACGTTACCAACTGTATGACGTTGGCCTATATAAATATACATAAACTGCAGGATCGTCGATAAATTAAGAAAACTATACCTTTGGTTGGGTGACCGGATAACCGTAAAGCTTGACTTTACCGAAGTCGTCACCGGTGATGACGAGTTTCGAGCTGTTGCTGCGACGGCAATAGTTCACGTTAGGGCCGTCTGCGTTTTCGGGCCAAATCCCCAGCGTCGTGAACGTCACGGGACAATTGTTGGTGGCCCATTCGACATCCCTCAGCAGGTTGGATTGGGGTATTTGCCGACAAGTGCCCGCATTCCCTGCAATACGTATATGCACAACAACCCTTGCTTCAAAGCGGTTATAAAAATTACGTACAAAATAACAACTCGAAGTCCGCCGAGTTACTCCGTAGGGTTTGGTTATCCGTCGACCAATCCAGGTGAATTACGCAGCTCGAATGGCCCTGCAATTACAAAGTTGACGTCATTTACGTCACCTCACTAGATTATAACATCATAACTCATAATTTTGTTTCAAAATAGAGGACGATGTTCGAAAGTGATTGTAAAATTTAAAAAACCGAACGAAAACACAACACCTTTACGTCACCATATTGTTCGAACCTCCTGATCTGTACCGGCCAATCACAATCGATCGTCCCCTTTGACAGTTCAACCAATCAAAACGATGCACACACGCAGCAGGCGATTTAAATTTGAAAATATAAGTTACGTTTAGGACGTGAAATATTTAGGTAAAGAATGAAATTTTGATATTTAACCCTAAAACTTTGCATGCATTTGACTTTGAAAATGTTGTATTAGTAAGTTTAAATCAGTAAGTTAAATATCAGCTAGATCACTTTAAATAGTATTCAACAAAATCTTTATATATTTATATATAAAATGTTTTTTTTTAATTAATTATTCAGAAACCTTTTCCAGATTTTGATATAACACTTTTTTTCTCTAATCTGATTTGTTTTCGTGATACAGGGTTAAACTTTTCATAAAAAATAGTTTTTTTTATTAATTATTAAAAAAAACGACCTTGTTATAAAACTTTTTCTCCTAACTTGATTTGTTATCGGATTTATAAAAAAAAAAAAAAAAACGTGAACTGAGGTGGCTTTTACTTGATGAAAATCCATTTATTAAAATAAATAAGAACTAAAAGCTCAGATTTTCAGGATTTTTTTTCAAAGACACGGTGCTGTCGAAACAATTGTCATGTAAAAATATATAATTTCGTGAAAATCTGAACTTTTAATTCTTATTTACTTATTAAAAAAAAAAAAAGATTTTTATTCAAAAACAGTTTTAGGATTTTGATATGACTTTTTTTCCATAAACATATATATTAACGTGATCCCTTTTCGAGATACGGTGCATTAAAATTTTTATAAAAAAATTGTTATTTTTCACTAATTATTGAAAAAACAATTTTTTCAATTTTGTTATGTCAGTTAAAAAAAAAACGTATTTTCTTTATTGATTATTCAAAAACGTTTTTTTTTTAAATTTTGATGTAACACTTTTTTTCCCCATCAACACTTGTTCAAACTTGATTGCTTTGCGAGATACTGGGTGTCAAAATTTTTACAAAAAAAATCTTCAAATTTTTTCCGATTTTGATAAAATTTGATATTTTTATTTATAGTACTAAGGGGCCTTTTTTCATGTAATTAGAAAAATTATGCTGTTTCGGTATACGTTGCTAGACCAGTTAAAACAATAACTAAAAATCCAAGGAGATAAAAAAATGGTATTCAAAAAATGAGAAAATATTAAACATACTAAAAAATCCTAGGTTTATTGTATCTATCTGTTGTATTTTTTGCTACTCGCTATAACTTCCCACAATTCCACTGTCAGTCATGAATGAATATTTCACATAACCTTAAATAAATATATTCAGAATATATTTAGTTAAACAAAAATTAGATCATTACAAACAAGCATAATTCAGACTTATAGTTACGGTTATGTTTATCATTGTTTTAAAAATTTTGGTTCATTTAGCTGGCGAGTTAACTTGACTTCCATGATGATGTTTATGAAAAAACTTTCCCTATATATAAGGCACACTTGACTATTGCGACTTTCAATCGGTAAGTTATCCAAAGTTCAAACTAACCGAGCATTTTCCAATTCGACTGAACTTCGTGCCGGCGTTCGATACTTGGTAGATGTAAATCTGGCTATCTCGGGATCCCAACGCGACCATTGATCCGTCGGGCGAGAAACTAATCACGTGGATGGGTTCCGAGCCGTCCGTATGGTAGCCCAACAGCTCGCGAGATTGCGCGTCGAATATCATCCATTTTCCGGAAACGCAGCCCACGAGTATGCATGATCCATCCGGCGAAAAAGCCACGCTCTGACCCGCTTCCTACAAATTGTACACATAAAAAATTGTTTTTTTTTTTGGGGATGGTTCATATGTATAAACTCATATTTTGTTTGACCTCGTTTGTATATATCCCTTTTGTCAAATAAATATCACTAACAGGAATGTATTTGCCCACGTCACGGTATGGTGGCGCTGTTTTACAAGTGACCATAGAACTACTAGCACTATTTTATTAAGTGGGCACTTTTAGGACACTCGCCCATTGCGGTCGGCGGTCCAGGAATCGTCACAGAACTAATAAAAATTCTCGTCTTCCTTGAAATGACATATGGGTAAGGATAATGGACCAAAGATATCAAAATTGTTAGTTGGTGCAACCATTTTCTTCACCCGTCAATGCCTAATCTATTATCATTTCCTATCTAGTCTAGAAAAACTAAGAAGATGCGAATTTTATCATTATATAACCAACCACACAAGGACAATTTTGCTGTTTTGTATAATTTCCTGGTTAAATCGAATATATATGCAGTTTGGCAACACTGTGCGACTAGATGACATCTCCGAAATACGTCAAACTGGGTAGCTATGAGAGCTAAACACGGGCTGATCAACGAAAAGCCAAAAAATGAGAATGGACATAACCTGCAACATGTAAATATAACACATTGGGAGTCTAAAAGTTTTGAAAATCCAACATACATGAACGAACTGAATTACAAGTTTGCCAGATGAGCAAAGTTTAAAATGGTGGAATATCAACTTCCACAGTAAAACCAATGGATAATTTTGGGACGTGTGTATTTTTTTTTACAGTAAAGTGATCATTTATGAGTGAATCGTAGAAAAATATTTTTTAACAGCATGTCACAACTAAATTTGTTTTTGGTCAATAAAAGTTCAAAATTAGGAACCTGCGATGCATATACAGAGGAGTCACGGAACATTCCATCGATATTTATATATACCATGTCGAAGGTCGGTCGGGGGTTTCTAGGCACGTTATGAATGAATTGATGGGCAAACTCACCCCAATATCTTTGCTCCATAATATACTATGCGACATCGATTCCCACAGCTGCAGTACGCGATCATAACCCGCTGTCGCAAATTGGGGTATCGACGGATGAACGGCGAGGCCCCACAAATCATCGGTGTGGCCCAGTATGATCGGTTGGAACCCTAATTCTAGAGTTCCGCACAGAATACAGTTTCTGGTGGTTCCGATCAGAAGTTGACCTCCCCTACCCTCCGAGACTACCCTGATTCCGCCGAAATGCGCTTCGATCTGAGGAAAAAAAACAATACCATTCAAACAAACAAACCCATATAGCTATCAGGGACGGAAAGAGGTCCTGCCTAATGTTTATAACACGGGAACTTATCAAGCAACTATGAAAAGCCATATGGGCTATTATATCCTCGAAACTGGTGTTATTGTGCGTTAATCCAAAAATCTGTGTCTTTCGATAATTTTTTTGAGGTATGAAGATTTTAACCATTTTTCACAATCTTTACAGATTACTTACTACTAAAGTGAAAATTTAACTAAGCCTTGCACATATTTTTTTATAAAAGTCTTCATGATTATAACGACATAAAAGTGGAAAAATGAACGTTTTCATCCAGTACTTAGTGAAAGTTAAAAATCTCGTATATTTTTTTTGGAAACAAAATGTTTACTAGGACTTTCACATATATTTTTGTAAAAATCTCGACGATTCACCACAGGTTGTACAATCGAGTGAAATAAAAGAGCAAAAGTCAAAAATCGAATGTTTTCAGCAGATATTTGGTGAATTTTTACATCTGTAATGTTTTTTTTTTTTTAGAAAAAAAAAATATTTACTTGGGACTTTCACATATACTTTTATAAAAGTTTTCAGTCAGTAAACGTAATTACGATTCTAGTGCAATAAAAGCGAACAATTGAATGTTTTCAGTTGGTGAAAGTTAAAATATGTATCGTTTTTTTAGAAAACTAAATATTTACTTGGACTTTCACATATACTATTATAAAAGTTTTGAAGTTCAGTAAAAATATTCACGATTCTAGTGCAATAAAAGTGAACAATTGCAAGTTTTGAACCAATACTCGGTAGAAGTTAAAATCTGTAATATTTTTTTAAAAAAATAAAATAAAATATTCGCTGGGACTTTCACATATATTTTTATAAACGCCTTCATGGTTTACTACAGATTGCACTATCGAGTGAAATCAAAGTGCGAAAGCGAAAAATGGAATGTTTTCAGCCTATATTTTGGTGAAATTTAAAACCTATTTTTTTTATAGAAAACCCATTGTTTACCAGGACTTCACATATATTTTTATAAAAGTCTTCACCGCTCGCCACAGTTTATACTATCGAGTGAAATAAAAATGACAATGTGAGAAATTTGATGTTTTCAGTCGATACGACGAATACAAAACTAGGACTTTCACATATAAACGTAAACTAACGTTAGTTATCAATTTTTCCTAGTAAACATTTTGTTTAAAAGAAAAAAAACATGACGAAAATGCTTCGAGAGTTTACGATTATTCAATATTAATATATGTGATAATTTACTCAAAGCTGTTGATAATAATAATCTTATTTTGGCGGTCTTCTTGGATTTTAGGAGAGCTTTCGAAACTATCGATAGGTTTACGTTAAGAAAAATGGAAAAGCAAGACATACGAGGTTCAGTTTTAAATTGGTTCGGATCTTATTTGTATAACAGAACCCAAAAATTTAGATTTAAAAATAGTGTGTCTGATACTGTCGATATAATGAACGGAGTGCCGCAAGGCACTGTATTGGGGCCTCTATTATTCTTATTGTATATTAATGTCAGTTAATGTTATACATAGTTGGTAGTGACATAGATCAGATGAAATGTAGTATTAACAGTGATTTGAACCGAATATATGGATGGTTATGTAAACACAAACTTAATATTAACACGTCAAAATCTAAAATTTGTATTTTAGGGAAAAAACAAAAATTGAGTACTGCTAATATAGAAAACATAAAAATTGAAATAAATAATGACATGCTAGTACAGAAAAATAAAATTAAGTACCTTGGAGTCATTTTAGACTCAGAACTAACGCTACGACCGCATGCTGATTATGTAATGAGAAAATTTTCACAAAAAGTCAGATTTATATGTAGAATAGGCCATAGCCTTTCCATGTACATCAAATACCTTTTATCTCCACACTCTTGTATAACTTACCGAACTATAAGATAAATGAGTTTCAAGTAATTCAAAATAGACCATTAAGATCGATTCTTAAAGTGAAACAAATACACTCCTGTAAGCCTGATGTCAAATGTTGTTAATGTCATGACGGTTAAACAAGGAATTATTTATGATGCAAATATTTTTATGTCCAAGTAATATGCTTTAACAGCGTGCATATTTACTATACGAGAAAACTTTAAAACTATGTTGAGGGACTATGTGATGTCTAGATTTTAAGTATAAATCTCTGCTTCATCTTAATTTTGCCTATATGTTGATTTCTGGTTATAGTTGTGTTGTTTGTTCGTTTTGTTTGTTCATGCATTTCGTAAAACTTTGTAAACAATTGTTTTTGCATGTAGCATCAAAAGCTAATAAAGAAATATTATTATTATTATTATATCTAACTTTTTTCCACGTTTTAACCAATTTTTTTTAATTCGATTTATCGACGACGGATTTTTGGCAGAGATTTTCCGTTTTTTTCGGTCATACCTCGCCCGACAGTCCCGTGCGTGACAAATTGCTATCGAATTCATGCAGTCGGCCATCTTTGCCGCCTCCGGTTATTACGCAGCCGTCTCTTAGCACGCAAATCGAAAAGATGCCACCCTCGTGGACGTTCTTGATGAATTTGCATATGGTGTTAGTGCCACGTCCCCAAATTTCGAGGTTGCCGTTCGAATCGCCTGCAAATCGAACAAGATTGCTTTCGAAAAATCGTCACTGGGCGGGGCAAGCTCGTAGCGCGTAGCGCGAAGCAGCTTTTTATTATAAAACTTCGCGATTTAGTGTGGTAAAGAGACGCATTGTTTTTCTATAGTGTTCCTGCCGACCACTATGGAACTTTCGCAAAATTGATGGAATTTTATTGTGCATACACTCCGTATAAAGTGTCTTTCAAGTCTCGTCGAACTTCAAAATTAGGGCAAACTTTGTTAAATATTAAAGTTTAATAATTGACGAAGAGAGTTACACTCTCTCTCGACACACTTGACGATACTGTTCAAATCGAATTATCGCATCTTTCTCAGTTTTTCATGTATCCCCAATAACCGACAAAAACAGAATGTTTAAAGATTTTCTTGCCCACAAACGACACACCCTGTATATAATTCAGGCAATGTTCGAAATGGAGGTTATAGCCCTGGACCTCCCACGCTTCCTGGTATATGATTTTTTCCAATAGAGTTAAGTGGTTTTCAAGAAAATACTCGTTTTTCTGAAACCGTGCAGAACGTGGTAGTAGTAAATGACGTCTTCGCGTCTAGATTGACGGCGAGAAATGGTGATTTTCATACGGATTTTTTCAAATATCTCGAAAAGCGTATGTTATAGACGAAAACCGTAAATACAAAAATTGTAGCTCTCGATGTGACCTATAACACTGTTTAAACCAATGGGCCATATTTTTTACGAATATTGATTTACGGCTACTAATTTAATAAAATAGAAAACTTCTGTTGATAATGAAAAAAATGCCTGAAACCGATAGAGTTAATAGTTTCCGAGAAATTTTTTTTTCTCTCCAAATATACTAAAAAAAAATTCTAATTTTTTAAAAAAATACTTTGCGAGATTTGATAGATGAATTACGGATGTGGACTTCTACCCTTCTGCCAAATCTGACGTCGATAGCTACAAATTTCAGATTCCTGTTAATTTTTGCATATAGCACTTAATATCTTGAACACCCTGTACAACAGATGAAAACCTAAACTACAAAAATTTTAGTTGTTGTTACCAATTTACAAGTTTTACAAGTTTTGACAAATAGAAAGGTATCTCAGTGATAAAAAAGTATGTTTATTTTGTGAAAACTATCAGTTTTTTGTCAGAAAATAAAAGACAATATTGGAAAAAAACATTTACGTTTTATATTTTTATTCAAATTCAATATCTACTAGTTTACACGTTTTCCAGGTTTTGATAAATAGAGAAGTATCCTTGTGATAAAAAAGTATGCTTATTTTGCGAAAACTATCATTTTTTTCTCAGAAAATAAAAGACAATATTGGAAAAAAATATTTACGTTTTATATGTTTATTCAAATGGTTGGTAAATATTCCAATTTACAGGTTTTCCAAGTTTTGACAAATAGAAGTTATCCCGGTGATAAAAAAGTATTTACATTTTATGTAATATATTTGTTCAAATTCAATATCTACCAGTTTACAGGTTTTCCAAATTTTGATAAACAGATAAGTATCCTTGTGATAAAAACACAGTAAAAGTTTTTTGAAAACCTACGATTTTTTGCCAGCAAATAAATATTTATATTTCATGTTGTTATTCAAATGATATGTTATTTTTTAAACATCGATCATATATTATAATTTTTTTTTAAATAATCTAAATAATTCCAAATATTCGAATATCCAATGTGACCGAAGGTTATTTTCAGTGGCGTGCGTAGGGAAACCAAACATTTTAAAGGATCGAGAAGACGATGGGCGTTAACTTACCAGTTATCGTTTCTCCCGTTTGCAAAAACGCGATGCAGGTCACGTATTTCGGCTTGTCTCTGGTTTCGAACACTCCCATTCGTTTGTAAAGGGTCCCGCCTACGTCTAACGACCAGAAAGCGATGTGAGACTTGCCGCAGGTCACGACGGTGTTCTTATCTAACGGATGGAACTCGACCGACACTACGGTGTCGACTGAACTCTTGGTTTCCGTTATTTTGTAACCGTTCTCGCCTTTGGTCCAATCCCAAACGGATATGTTGTGATCGGGCGCGTCATCGATGGCTACGAGCAAACTTCCTCCATCGGCTTTGGAGAAACAGACGCTACAAACCGACAAGGCGAAATCGTTCATACCGATCACGGCCTGCGTGTGGAGCGATACAGAGTTCCACACCCTGATATGCGCCTGCAATATGGAATTAACGTTATGGGGTGGTAAGTTATTTGGTGTTACGTTGTACCCTCGCGTTGGATTTTTCGTCTGCTACGCACTGGCCAGTGGCTACGAGCATTTTGTTCGGATGTATGGCCAGGCTGCAAGTAAAAACAAAAACTTGAAATTTTAATTCAATGTTTTTGTACAACTTCTGGACTTCCAGATATATTTTGGATATCCTTTAAATATTCGCCGTCCAATTTCTAGTCCTTCCATCTGGCGACTAACGTTTTGATAAGGAAGTTTGACGTTTTGAGGTTAGGTTTACTCAGTTAGGTTTTGGCGAAAGAGTGATGTTTGTGTTTTTTGTGACCAATTAAAAAAAAAATGTGACGGTTAAAAACGGAGTAATTTCGTGAAATATTTATTTCATGCGTCTCCCTTAAGCTCCGCCCCCTTCAAGCAATATATAAGCAGATATAGAGTACAACGCGAGCCAGTTTCAGTTAAACTCTGAGGAAGCCGAAACGACAGTAAGTTTGATCCAAAAGAATCATAAATAATATTACAGTGATCTGTGGAAGTTTCTTTGAAAAATCATATCTTTGCTATTATATGGGTTCAAACACCGACAGCGAAAATTTGTTGCAATGGAAGAAAGAAATTTCAAGCAACTTGGAGGAAAATAGTGTGAAGTTATCTATTTGATTGACATATTAAAAATTTACTAATTTGGGCTTTTCCACTCTAAGCTAACAAATGGAGTCACTGTAACAGTGCAGCTGCATAAGCGCCTTTATTTTGCAACCTTGAAATTCCCAAATTTAAATTAACGAAGAAAAACAAATCTCTATAACCTCTCCCTGATAAAAAAAAATATAATTTTAAAAATATATATTTTCTCTCTTGTTATTACTTTTACAGTCTGGAAGAATGTTTAAGACATGATTTTAATATGGAGTAGAATATTTAAAATATCTATCGTGTTTATCAGAATTTTTAAAAAAATTTTTAATGTTTTTTGTTATATACTTTTTATTTGATATTTCTTTGCTATCTATATTCTTTTTTCGATTTGGTACAATGCACCTGTATACATCTAAATTGGCAAATTAAAGTCAGACCGACATAGTCACAATCTCTTGAAAACAAGTCTCATGCTAGATTAATTCTCAATATTGCACATCTATTGAGAATGACGTAAATATAATATATATTTTTTAATAAATCAATTTAAAACACAAGCCGGAACTAGTGCATGTTTTATATATGAAGTGAGGAAACATATGTTTTCTTTTTAGATTATTTGACAAATTGAAAAGAACAATATGTAAATTATTACCTATACACTTTTAACCAAAATTTTCAGTTACAACGAACTAAAACTTAACACAATGTACTAGAATAATAAACATTATGGGTATTAAAAATCTGGCGAAAGCGCCAGGTATTGAACAACAAAATACGCGTAATTGAAATAGGCGCCGCCACTGTTTCACCTACACGATAAGGAATGCGTATCGCACAATGACGTCTCTTCTCCGTCGGCACAGACTCTACGTCACCGCATTGAACTAATATGCAGGCACAGAGTTCGTACTGCTAGAAGTCTGACTAGAATAAATTCTAGAGTTGTTGAATATCGATCAGGGAAAAATAGAGGACTGGGTTTTTGAACTACCAGACTCATTTACAGTAAAGCTCTCAAAAACTTATTTTTTTTTATACTAATACTGAAAACGTTATTTTCAAGGTTAGGTGTTAGATTTATTGCAAGATTAAAATACAAACTGTTGATGAGTATTTCAATGAAAGCTCTTTGGTATAGTAAACTTTATTGAGATTATTGTTGTTGCAAATTAAAGACTGTTCAGAATGTACCAGTATTCAAAATTCTGAACGATAGAACTGTAAAGAACTTAGAAATGCGATTTGCTCTGTTGAAGAGTTACTTAGCATTAATTTTGAGACCTTTCAAGTGTTAAATTCAATTCAATGAAAGCTCTTTGGTATAGTAAAGTCTATATAGATGTGGGAGTAACCATATAAGGAACAAAAAATCAGAGAAAAATATAATTAAGATATCAAACACACCACCAGATAGTGAGCATGTTGCCAAATACTGACCTCTTAATGTCGCTCGTATGTTCTAAATAATGTCTTTGGTGTTGCTCCTCTACATTGTAGAGTACTACCACTGACGCGACGAAATATACCATTTCGCCAGTCGGCAGAAAGTACAAGTTGGATCTGCAGTCTCGACCCCTGTATCCGTAGACCCAGTCGAGCCTTAACCTTTGACCTGGCGCTGTGGACACCTAAAAAAAATATAACTATTAGCCGCTAAAAACAGAAGCTGTGTGTTTTACAAGAAACAGGATCAGGTGAAAGCATCAAAGAAGACGAAAAAATGTGGGACTTTGACCACTTGATCGATCGGACCGCTGATCAGTTAAAAGTCAAGAGGAGATGACAGTTCCTCAGATGACAAATCATTAATTTCTAAAATAATAAGGGAACAATGAGAGTAACTTATTTATACAGGGTGTTAAATAAATGAATAAACTAACAATTTAAATTTTCAAATATACATGGCGATTCGTAAATACATATTTTAAAGAACCTCACTCTCTGCCGTACTTCTTTGGAATAGTTCTTAACATATTTTGCAATCACCGCTCTAAAAAGTCCATTGCCCATTCACTGGATTTTCAAATAAATAAGGCCCTACAAAGCGATATCCTATTATACCACCCTAATGTTTAAAGGTCATTTTTCCTAACTTGTGTTATCACAAAATGGGGTCTATTGTTTGCAAAACCATTCATTCAATTATCTTGCTCAAAAATTCTTTCGTGTGCCCATTTGGGTTTTCTGCGAATCTAAGTAATAATTGAAATTCACTTCCAGTTCAAGTAAAACTATTCATCGAATTCTCAAGAGTTCCTTTAGAGTGTTAATGGGAGTAATTAGTATAATATCAACGGTGTAAAATGTTTTTGATATTTTTACGTAAAAAACGACATACCTTGGTGATTTCGTAGTCGTCGGCCAAGTTGCTGGGCGCGTACAAGGTAACGATCCGACCCTTGAAGAACATTTTCAGCGTTCTTTCTTCGGCGTTGTAGGTAGCGTCTCGGGTTCTACATCAAAAACACATTTAAAACGCGCAAATGACAAATAATTGCGATCACCACGCGTACCCGTGCTTGTAATTAGGTGCTGATGTGCCGCTACTCGATTTGAACAAATTCAAAAACGACTTTGTGGAGAATCTAAGCGAAAAACAACATAAAATCAAGACTACAACAAAAAGTAATAAATACAGGATGTCGCGAAATTTGCGAGTCAAACTATAACGTCCAACGGAGTCCCCGGCCCTGGTTTTTCGTTAAATTTCCCAAACAGGTTGTATTTTGGTACGAGAAAAATCCTCAAATTGCATTAAGACCCCTGGCAGATATCAACAATACGCCTAAAACCGTTGTAAGACTACTGATATGATGTTTCAGTCTCTTCACATCACTATTACCCAGTTTTGTGACATAAGTAAATGATTTGATCGAAGAATCAACCTCCAACATAGTTTTTCGATCAATGATTCATAAGTAATAATCAACACGCTCAAAAACAAAGCAAACTTACAAATATCTTATTAGTTTCAGAAAACAAAAAATATTCCAAATTATTAAGCTATTCTTCTGTTTCAACCTGGAAATCAAAATTAATTAGAACAATATCTTTACTGAACACTTCAATTCAAAGCCCAAGATTACTAACTGCCTTAAAAAGATAAATAAAAATCTAACCCTATCACTTACATAAATTAAGAAAGATTTATAAAAGTGACACCCTAAAACAGAAGCTATTAGTTATCTCCTTCGGAGTGCAGTTCATACTGATGAATGAATGTCCAATCTTTCCTAGGGCTCTTCCAAATGGATATTGACTTTTTTCAATTAACTTTTTAAAATGTTATCTAAGAGTTTTTGCGAATAAAAATCTATCATAGAGTAAAACCGCAAATCCTCCCCTTAATATCATTAATCACGCCAATACACTTATCCGTCAAAAATTACCATGCGAACAAACAACGAAATATTATTTAATATACGATTATTATATCATTATCGTCTCACGTGGGGCTCCTTTAAGTGTTAAACATTATTTCCTCTTAAGACGAGGGGTTAATTAGTTTATAATTAAAACTATTATTAACTTCCTTGATATTTGACACAGACAAAAGAAAACTTTTTTTCTTCTTCTTCTTCTATTTAAAATAGAAAGTGCCCAAATTACCAAGTCGCAGTGTAAACGATGATCACTACAAAGATAAAAACTTTTTTAAGACTTTTGTACTGAGGCGTTTATAATTGTCATAGACTATTAAAATATTAACGCATAGAATGTGTTTAGAATTTCTGTTTTAATGTTCCGTGAACCTAATATGCAAACATTCATAGCATGTTTTTATTTAATAAAAGAACATTTTAAGTTTTTCCTACGTATATATTGTCCTGTTTGGGTTATTTTTAGGGACTGCGGCTTCGTTAGAGAGCGTTTCTCGACATATATTATGGAAAGCTAGGGCTTATTTTGGACGTGTTGTAAGCCGTTATAGTGTGACCCACTAATTTCGGGATTTGCCTGTGTAAGCAACGTACTTGGAGCTCGGCGAAGCGTGGACGCCCGATTGAGTAAAATCGCCGGTCGAACTCCATCTCTTGTGGAGGGAGGTAGGATTCGTGGACACTATGTTTGTGGTGCTGGTGGTGCTTATGACCGACACCGGACGACGGCCATTGAGGGGCTGTGGTGTGGCGCGTGGTGACGGTGACGGTATGGGGCTGACGCTATTCGAGCTTTGACTGTCACTGTGCAAGCTGCCGGTCGATTGATAATGTACCGCCCGTCGCTGGGGTAGAGATGATCCCGCATACCTAACAATATCTTTTATTTATTTTTTTAAAGTCTTTATGTGAGCTTATATTTTATTGTACATAGAAATTAGAAAAAAAATAACCATAAACGAAAGGAGAATCCTACGAAAGCTGCTACAGGTTATGTCTTTAAGAGGAGGTGGGACATTATTATACATCGCAATAGCGTTATAAATAAAGCTACAATTCAGATGATACTAACAATATCCTTTACAATGTTTTCAGTTCGGAGCCAAAAAATGGTTTATTTTTTTTGTAATTATTTTAGTAAGATTTCGTGTTTGTAAATTAATAACAATTTAAATTTCGTCTTCTATCAAAAATCTAAAATAAAAATTTTGCTATTCAAATGACGATTTCTTAATCTTAATAATTTTTAAACTTTTGAAAGTTAATTCGAAGAATCAAAAGAATTAATAAATGAAAATTAGTACAATAACAAAAACCAAATTCAAAAAATCCAAATTTTCCTAGCATCCTTTCATTTACACAGAATGAGCAAGAGGTACAGAAACAAGAACGCATCTGTTGTGAAAATGAACAGCTTTAAGGCTTCTCCTGCGTTTCAAAATAATCGATAACATTAATTGCGTAATGATCTCTGCGAGGAATTTTTTTTTAAGTTTCAGAGGCTGTAGAAACTAACTTAAAAGCGATATGCAACTCTAAATACAAGATTTGTATAGAATATTATTATTAAAAGGGCCACTGTGCGGGAAAAAAAAGTGCTAAAAATATATTCGTCTTAAATGACCTTAGCATTCTGCTTTAGATTTGTATTAAGCGCGAAAACAAATATAATCATTAAAACAAAAATAGAGAGAAAGGGATCAGAGAAAGACACAATTAGCGGTGCGTTTTAATTGATTAATGGCGAAGATAAATGAGTTTCCGTTTCATTATTGCATTTCATTACGCATACAAAAAAAAACATTAGCCGTCGCGGACGGCCGAGTTTCTCTCGGGTTTTTTTATCTAATTCAAGGCAATTATCAGTCCCATTCATCCGAGCGAAGTTTTCGCCAGAATTATTTTATTAATAATTGCGTTTGTTACTGTTCAACGTATACCTTTCGGAACGTGGCGGCTAGTTTTATTTATACACGTATAATTTGCATGCTGCAACGCGCCGGATAAGTTATAATTATGTGCTACGGGAGCGGTGCCGCCGTCACATATTCGTCTTGCTTGAATGATTGAAAAGAAAAGCAGGAAACCGACGACTGGAAAGTGGAAGCGAAAACGACACCTTTCGAAAATACGAGGGCGGGCCGATAAGTGCCAAAGCCTCCCAATTAAAGTTTTAGAAATAACTTAAAGAAACTATTTATAAGTGATTTATAAAAAAACTCTAAGTTTTATAACAGTTTTTATAGTTTTATAAGAAGCGTTTTATAAGACATGCAATTTTATAACATTGACTTTCAACTAATATTGTAGTGTTTCAATTTTTATAAGTTGTGCAATAAATATCCAAATTATTTTAGGTTTTATAACATTGCACGCCAACTAATATTTTTCGAATATTTTTAACAAAACCTAAGTTTTAATAGTTTTATAAGAAGTGCTACAAGTTTTATAAGACGTGCAACAAATATCCAAATTAATTTTTATAACCTGCATCCCAATTAAAAATGTTTGTGTCAGCTTAAGGTAAATAAGTAATTTACTTTAAGTTTTATATAACAGATTTTAGAGTTTTATATTTAGTGTTACAAGTTTTAAGTAATTTATGAGAAACTCTAGGTTTTATATAACAGATTTTAGAGTTTTATAATAAGTGTTACAATTTTTATAAGTCGTGCAATAATTATCCAAAATACTTTAAGTTTTATAACATTGCGTTCTAACTAATATTTTTCGCACCTCAAGGTTTTATTAGAAGGTAACCTGGTAAACCCTGGGTCTCATAACAGTTTTTATAAGTCATGCAATAAATATTCAAATTAAGTTTTATAACATTGCATTCCAACTAATATTTTTCGCACTTTAAGGTTTTATTATAAGGTAGCCTGGTAAACCCTGGGTCTTATAACAGTTTTTATAGTTTTATACGAAGTGTTACAATTTTTATAAGTTGTTCAATAAATATCCAAATTATTTTTGGTTTTGTAGCATTGCACCACAACTAATATTTTTCGCAGTTTAAGGTCTGATAAGGTAATGATTATTTTTAAGAAATCCTAAGTTTTATAGCAGTTTTCTTAGTTTTATAAGAAGTACTACAATACATCACTTTAAGTTGTTTTTTTAGAACACATTGCATCCCAATTAATATTTTTCACAGCTCAAGGATTTCTTTTAATGTAGCGAATATTTCTAACAGGTTTATGGGATACCTTTAGCTTTTATAACAGTTTGTATAGTTTTGTTGTAATTTGCTTTACGTTTGATAACAGCGCATCTGAACTAATATTTTTTTCAGTTTAAGGTTTTATGTTAAGATGACTAATGAGATACCTTAGCTTTTATAACAGTTTTTGTAGTTTTATAAGATATCACTTATAAAATTTCTGTAAGTTTTATAATATTGTAATCCACTAGCACTTTTTAGCGTTATTATAATGTAAGAATATTTATAAGGGATTATAAGAAATACGAGCTTTTAGACCTTTATAAGAAATTACGTTGAGGAAAAGAGAAGACTGATTCTCATTCTCTAAGTCCTATATAAGATTGTTTCGTTCTTAGGGATTTCTCTGGATTTTATTTATATGCAAGAATTTTAGTTTGGTCGAATAAGATTTGATGTTCGGTTTCATGATTGTGTTCGGCAACTAATTGTCATTGTCTTTAAGCTATTTCATGTTCTTTTAGTCTAGTTTATATTTTTCGTCTTGTTTCTCTAATGCAAAAGGAAATTATACAAGGATAGAACCGTCAATGGCGAGTACTTTTATAAGACAAAGAAAAAACCTGCGCGTTCGTCGCATCAGCTAATATTCACGAATTAATGTTGGAAATGCTTACTCATCCACCTTATTCGCCCAACTTGACCCCTAGAGACTATGCACTGGCCCAAAAATTGGCTTGGAGGAGAATAACCACAGAGTTATTATTGCTGTGAATTAATGCCTCTCTGTATAGTATGTTGAAAAACAAAGAACAAATATACCAAAACATGTTGTTTTCATCGTCAGGCTCGGAACTTATCAGCCCACCCTCGTAAGTTGCAGAATGCTTTACCTTCGGTTAAGGTCGACCTTCGAGGTGGAATAACTTTGAGGCTTCTGCCTCAGCAGGTCCTTGGCTGAGCCGTTTATCTTGATCGGGGTTCCCATGGAGGAAGTGGCGGTTTGCTGAGTGAGTCTGATGCCCTCCAGGACGCTGAGCCTGCGCAGGACTTCCGCCAATGTGGCCTGAGTAAAAATTAAACCGTATTAATTGCCATCTAATTAAATACAAACTTGATGAAATGATTAAGAAGAGAACTGGGTAATGTGTGTTTTATTGCTATCGTATGTTATGGTATCGTAATGCCTTTAGTGAGAGCCGCTTGTAAAATATTTGCACTACGATAACATTTTATGCCTGTTCTATATACACTTGAACAAGAATATTTGCATTTCGACGAGCCTATATACCGAACGTCAACATGCCTCGACCAAATAACCATTTAAGCGTATGACTCCCAGAACATTTAACGAAATACGGAAATATTTTGCGAAACTCCCGGATAAAAAATGCTGCAGAAGTCAGACGAATTGACCAACTGTAATAAAATGAATAATAAAATGAAAGGGAAGACAAGGAAATAAATAATTCCATAAAGCAGCTGTCATTTGATTTTGACTTGATTGCCTAGACCATGAAATTATCTTTTACTGAGACGCTGAAAGTAAAGAGAAATCACTGAAAATTAAAAGTGGAACGTGGCTTGGGAAACATGGTTACTTAAGTGTGACCGGTCACCTGAGAGATATGTTCTGAGTCGTTTCTGAGCTGCCCGTTTGCCTCCATAATAAATAATACGTCAGATTATGGCAAAACACCTTAGTAAAACCATAAAAGAACCCTGCAGTTAAGGTTCGTCACTCTCCTTATGGGAAGCAACAAGAAGACCTCAAAGGCCTGACAAAGAAAAAGCCGAAGTTTCCTCTATTCATAAACTGTTTCAACCTTTCTCCTCTGAGTTAATTAAGGAAGAGGAAAATAAAGTAACCAAATCACTCCTTTCAACTGAATTAAGAAAGATATCAACATAAAAAAAGCACCTGGTTATGACTCGATCTCTGGAAATGTATTACAAGAACTTTCTGATAAAAGTTGCGAACTGATACTCGGTATTATGATTCCCAAACCAGGGAAAGGGCTAGAACACCTCTTCTGATACAGGTCTAGAAGCTTACTACTTATTCTAATTTAGATCTAACAAATGCGTAGTACAAAGTCTTTAAAGTTTCTAAATCTGTTACGTGTTGAAAGAAAGTTTAGGGTCAAAAGTAACACTTAGATTAACAAAAGTAGCTGGGCGCTGAAGTACGATGGCATTGATTTGGTAATTATGTCTGATATTTCTTTTAAGTGACATAACACTTGACGGGCTTTAACGACAGATTTTGGCAGTCCTGAATAATATCAATTTTGCAGAACAACTTTAGATCGTCAGCGTATACAAAGCAATTAACATCAACACTTTCGACGATGTCGTTAATAAAAGTATTAAATAGGAGGGGGCCTAAATTGCTGCCTTGCGGAACACCGGATGTTACGACATATTCTACAGACTTCAGTCCACCAAATACAACAAACTGGCGCCGATAGTTTAGATAAGATGAAAGCAAATTGATTAGAGTCAATGATAAACCGTAATCATTTTAAACGCCTTCGAAAAATCGGTATAGACAACATCAGTTTGAGATGGCAAGACTAGATTTTCAGCTATAACTTGGGGGATATTTACCAGACCGCCCTTTCATAAAACCATGTTGCAAATGGGTCTAACTCTGGGTCTAAGATTTCAGCATTTAAGATGTCAGTAGGACCATCTAATAGTCTATCATTGTAGAACATTAACTTCGTTAAAATTTTGAAGTGTTTGGATTTAAAACGAGAACACAGCATCGACGATTGAAATGAAGTCAGTTTCGAGGCTTATGGAGCGGGACAATCAATTGTAATGAAACTTTGGTCGCTTGGAGTGTTGATTTACTGACCTTGAGGCAAACGAGCTCATCGCCCTGCTCCAGAACCTTTCTCTCCAAGTCGGCAATTCTCCCGGCGACATCTTGGTTCTCCAATTCTAGCATTTCATCTGAAAATAAAAAAAAACGGCCATGAGCTATGGCAAGATTTCTATCCGCGACACGATAAATCCGCGTAATTTACTTTGATTCCGCGAGATGCGCCACTGATTTTTCGCCAATATCGGTATGTGGGTGGGCGCCATTGAAGATGGTGTTTACGAGGCGATCTGCTTCGGAAAGTCGTATTACGTCATCGCTATTAGGCGAGAACTTTGACACTGAAGTATAACCCACTATTTTCGGCAAGGTTCGCGTTTGTTTCTAACGATTTGTCGCCATTGTCGGCGAGCGGACGCGATGGTCTAGTAATTGTCACCCGGACATTGTTTCGCTGGGGGCTAAGTCTGAGGAGTAGGAAGGTTGCTTGGCTAATTTGGTTATGCCACCTTAAACGTAGATTCGTCAAACTCTTCAAAATACTGATATACAGCTTCGATAACTTCTTCATTGCTGTTAGATCTTTTGCCAGGTCTTTTTTCAAGTTAGGAAATGCGTAATAGTCCCTGGGGGCTAGGTCTGGGGAATAGGTTGCTTGGCTAATTTGGTTATGTCAGCTTAAACGTAGATTCGTCAAACTCTTCAAAATACTGATATACAGCGTCGATAACTTCTTCATTGCTCTTAGATCTTTTATCGCCAGGCCTTTTTTGAGGTTGGGAAATGCGTAATAGTCCCTGGAGGCTAAGTCTGAGGATTAGGAAGGTTGCTTGGCTAATTTGGTTATGCCATCCTAAACGTAGATTCGCCAAACACTTCAAAATACTGCTTCACAGTTTCTTCATTGCTCTTAGATCTTTTACCGCCAAGCCCTTTTTATTAGAAAACACTAATAATCGCTTTTGGAGGTATAGTCTGTTCATAGATATACGAAAGTGACCAATTGCTTTTGAATAGGGTGGTCATTACCACACAATGCAACAAGATCATTACCTAAAGTTTCGGAATTTAAATTCAGATAAAATTGTGGTCCGTAATAGAAAATAATTTTATACCTACCTGTCTTTAATATTCTTTGGTTTGGTATACTACTTAGTTTAAGTTTATTAGTAGTCATTCTTATTTGGTGTGCAATACATCGTGTGTTGAATCGTGTGTGAATTATGCAAAATATGTCCGTGTATCTCGGGAGATGCTCCCGCCCAAATGAAGAAAACACAATTCTATTGAGACTAAGGAAGTTATAAACAATGTTTATTTGGCTCTCATTGAACGTGGTGCCAGCAAGCAAGCATCTTTAGAAGAAACGGCCATATTGACGAAAATTCCAACATCAACTGTATGGAAAATTGTGAATAATCCTATTTCAGCGAGGAAAAACAAGAAGCGATGCTGACATTTTCTCGAGTGTAGATGAGAGTGATCAAGATATAATACGGTGTAAAATTTACCAGTTATACGAGGAACAAAGCGTAGATCTCTTAATTAGGAGTCTTGAAAAAGATGAAACCGGTGTAAATGTGGCAGAACTACCTTATGGAAGTGTATTCACACAAACTTTTAGAATTCGGAAATGGCGACTGGAATATCTAGAAAAAAATTAGGATTTACAAAGAACAACAAAGGCCAATTATTTACTTGGATGAAACCTGGTTCGACACTTATGATACCCCGGAAAAGGGTTGGGTTGACTCAACTGATAAGTGTAAAACAAACGCGCCATCAAAAAGAGGTAAAAGAATAACTGTTTTGCATGCTGGCTCTAAAGATGGTTGGATTCCAAATGGGTTTTCTCTGTCTGCAAAAAATATTAAAGATTCTTCTCTGGATTACGATGAAGACAACACCGCTGATTTATTTGAAAGTTGGTTTAAAAACAAACTAGTTCCAAACATCCCTCCTAATAGCGTAATTGTAATGGACAATGCAAGTTATCACAGTAGACAGTTGACTAAAACTCCTTCCTCAGGTGACACAAAAGCAACAATCCAAAACTACATGTATAATAACGACATTTATTTTCACGAAGCTACAAAACTTGAACCTACAAAAGGCATAGGTCTGTGATAATTATGCAAAAAATCTAGGGCATACAGTTTTAAGGCTTCCAGCTTACCACTGTACATTTAACCCCATTGAACATGTTTGGCACCAACTGAAATCTGCAATTCGTCGTAACAATGTTTTTCCCCGTGTTAACTCCAATGACCTCAAACTTACATGAAATACATAAAAAATCTACTATCAGCGTCAAACCAAGCCTTTATGTAAAAGGCGGATATAGGGATTTTTTAAATTTGTTTTTTAAACATATAAGATTCTTATTTTTTATTTTTCTTTTTTTTTTTTCGTTTTACTTTATCCTTTTTATAAAGTACAGATATAAAACCTGTCTTTCTCAAAACTAAAATATTTTCAAGTGCGGATTAGAAGGCTTACACATAACAAACATCAAAAGAATGTGAGAATTCAGTTGCTTGGCTGAGAAAAGCTACTTTCATCAAAGAATGACAGAAAACCTGTCGAATATTTTTTAGGGTTTAGTTCAAGACATAGTATCTTACTCTATTTTTAAGATACTTTAGGTTAGATATTATATACCTACAATTTTTTCATATCTACAGTATAAAAAAATCAGATGTGTATAAAATGTGTCTTATTAATGGTATCAATCGGCAGTCCTTCACGCGCAAGTACGAAATGATGGTATAGAATTTTTGTAGTCATATAACGAATTGGACTACTGGACATTACCTTTCCAACATTTCTCATAGACTGTTGGAAATAAAATAATAATTAAGTAAGGTTCACTGGTATATCTATATACGATCCTATATCCTCACAGTCCTAACGTCTCAACTAGTATAACTGGATTTCCTAAGAAGCATCCTACGGACGAACGTGTCTGATATACCGTGGAAGTTCCAATTAGTAACGTCGTATATACTTGAGACCTCTTAAGGATGTCCCTTAGCTGAAACAGTATATCCCTAGGATATACGAGGAGGTACCCAAAAAAAATCGGAATCATCTTTTATAAATTATATATTGTTTTGAAAATCCCAGCAGTGTGTCCACGTTTCGGAACATTTTTTATATTCATCTTTGGCTGTAGCCGACAGCTCATCCCTCGTTTTTTTCTTGATCTCTTTCAATGTTGTCAAATCGCTGTCCTTTCATGTCCCTTTTCATATGTGGAAATAAGAAGTCACACGGAGCAAGATCAGGCGAGCAAGATGCATGGGACAGAGGAACCATGCCATTTTTAACCAAAAACTGCTTAACAGAAATGGCTTTGTGTGCGGGTGCGTGGAGAAAGAACCAGTCCCCCGTCCGCCACAAATCGCAATCTTCTTAAAACTTCCAGATAAAAAGCTTGATTAACGGTCTCACCTGGTGAAACGAACTCTGCATGAACTACGCCGTTGATGTCGAAAAAGCAAATCAGCATCGTCTTGATGTTTGATTTGACCTGATGACATTTTTTTGGACGGGGAGACAGTGACGTCTTTCATTGGCTGGACTGTTGCTTCGTTTCTGGACCGTAACCATAGCACCATGACTCACCAGTAATGATCTTTGAGAGAAAATCTGGATCCGTTTCAAGCTGTTGATTCAAAGCACGACATGTTTCAACTCGATGTTCTTTTTGCATGTCAGTCAGAACACGAGGAACAAATTTGGCAGCAACTCTTTTCGTTCCCAAATCTTCGGTTAAAATTCGCCGAACCGTGCTCCAAGACAACCCACTAATCTTGATAATTGTTCAATTGTCTGTCGACGGTCTGTGAGCACAAACTCTCGAATCTTTTCAATATTTTCGTCGATTCGAGCAGTTGATGGACGTCCAGAACGAGGTCGATCATCAATTGACTCGTCGCCATTTTTGAAGCGAACAAACCACTGGTACACTTGAGTTATTCCCATCGCATCGTCTTTATAAGCTGTTTTTAACATTGAAACAGTTTCAGCAGCACTTTTACCGAGCAGAAAACAAAATTTCACAACTGCACGTTGTTCTTTTAAACTTGCCATCGCAAAACATATAAAAAAAAACTATATAAGCTCTGCGCGCGGTACGCCCTCGTATACATCCTTGTGCTATTTGGGTTCATCAGGTGCACTACTGGCGATTTTTGAAAAATAATTTACACCATTGGTCAACCGTTAGAAGTCAATTATAAAGCATATATAAATCAATAAATTTATAAATGAAAAAATTGAATTATGTTATATAAATTATTATAATTATAATATATAAAGCTTTCTCTTTTTTCTTTTTTCAATATTAACAGCACCGTGTTGCCATGGCCAAATAGTCTTAGTACTAAAAGTAATAAAAATAAATGACATTTTCCCGTAACTTTCCATTACCCTCGACAGCCTATACGATATACTTAGGGACAGAGTATACGAAAAAAAGCTGAGCGCGTTAAATGCTACGACTTACGGTGCGAATTGGCGAGCGAATTTTTCAATGCGATTTTGTAGTAATCCATGACGTTTGCGTCCATCATTTTCGCGATTCGGCACTAATCCCACGGGACCCTATGCGGGGCCGCATTTTTTTTTTTCGTTTGTGATCGGACGCGTAGCGGATCGACCCTAGTCTATTTTCGGTCAATTTCGTACGGGCTGGCGATAGTGAGGCGACAAAGGCCAACAAACAAACTGGTGACCGAGTTTATTATGCGTATTTGGATTTGGTCAATTATCCGATTTATTCGTTCGTTATTTGGTCGTAATCGTTT